>NW_020526318.1:0-32500 GCF_003368295.1 Carassius auratus | reverse complement strand
TTCTGGTTGTGGACTGTGAATATTAGCGAGTAAATGTGTCGAAAGGGCTGCTTTTTGAAGGTGGGTAAATCAAGGAGTTGAAGCCTTATTCTACTGCTGTTCGTTGCAGAGTATTGCTCATTATTACACGGCTTTGGCTGTGCTCTGAATCTTCCTCACAGTAGCGGCCCGTCGATAAATCTCTGCCTCTCTTACAGAGCTGACAAACGTAAACTCTGCTCATCCTCCTCCTGAGAGATACACAGTTTCACCGAGAAGTGATGCGGGGACACTGAGGGACTCAAAAGCACACTATTCAGCAGCTCAAACGACTGGGTCAGTTATTTAAAGTGCATTTTTATATTGGCCTAATGAAAAATCATTGTTTTGTTCAGTTTGACTACAGAAGTAAATATATTTTTCAACATAGAAAAAAATGTAAGATTATTATGTTTACTGCTTACATTTTTTCAAAACTTTGCCTCTTCGTTTAAAACATTGCACACACAAAATGCAAAATGCCTCACATCTCTTGCAAAATGAAGCACTGCATTCGAAATATCACAAACACATCTCAAAAGCAAACATTTGCAAAACACCTTTGCCATAATATTAATTCCTGTTAGATATTTCTGTGTTACATAGAACTGTGTGTTGTGTTTTGCAAAAAGTGTCAAAAGCAGAGTCAAAGGCTGAGAATTAGTGTATGATTTGCAGATTTGGTGTGTGGCTCTGGTGTTTTCAGAAACTGTGTGACAAGATTTTGTGTGTAAGCAGCTGAAACAAACCTGTAATGTTCTCGTTCTCCTGACACCAGAGTATTCATGTGCAGAATATATACTAGCCTTACTCACTGCAGAGTTGTATTATTTTTCTGGATTTGGTTTTAAACATAACCTTAAAATTATTAGATCTAGATTTACTGGTTTTATTCAAATATTATAACTGCTTCCACCTAAATACCTAGATTTTTCTATGTAAAATAAGGTAGAATTATTTAAGATGACACTTTTTACAGTGTAGTACATAACATAAAATAATATGCATATTTTCAAAAAACATCAAGAAATATTAAAATTAAACACTTACAAATGTTCTTAGTTTTATATAAATGAAATCCTAATTTCATATTAGTGTCACGCCCCCGGGCTGATCTGTCTGTTTTTCCCCATAGTGTGTGTTGTTTACACTTACCATGTGCTTCTGTGTCACCGTGGTGCCCGTCTCCGCCCTCTTGTTTCATTATTATCTTGTTATTGGTCACCATCACCTGCTCTGCATTATGATAATCACTCCTTCTCTATTTAGTCTCCTCATGTGTGCTGTCTGTTGTCAGATCGTCGAGTTGTTTTCGTCCTTGTCTCAACTTTATCCACATCCCTTGTTTAGCCTACACAGAGATCGTGCCCGTTTTGTTTTCATCCTCTAGTTTGTTTGTTTTTTCCCTCTTCCTCCTGCTTTCAGGCAGCGCTACTCTCCAGCCTTCCGTGTTAGAGCTCACCGATCGCTGTCACTCCTCTTCTTCGCCGCGCCACAGCGCGCCACCAGTTCCCCGCCTCAACAGCGCCCCCGCCTCCCTGTCAGTTTGTCCGGGCATTGCATCAGAGGATTTCCTAGTGGAATTCGTCCAGGAGGCTCTTTTGGATCTGCTCCAGACTGCCCTGTTCCTGGATAGTTTTTTTGTTAATTCTCATTTTTATTTTTTTCTCTGTCCTTTGGAATTAAGCCATCTAATAAACTGACCTTTTGAGCACCTGCAACTGAGTCCCAGTCTCGCCCCTTGACAGAACGATCTGACCACCATGGACTCAGCAGGTGCAGATCCCCTCAGATCAGCCGTCACCCAGCAGGGCATTCTCCTGGGCCAACATGCCTCCCAGCTAACGTCCACATCGCGGGAGGTTGAGTTCCTTAATGCCAAGTTGTCGGAGCTGACTGCCCAGCTCCAGGAACTTCAGAGACAGACGCCTGCAAGATCGGAGGACCCCACTGGCCTTTCCTCTACCCGTCATGATCCTGAGCCTCATGCCAACAACCCACCTCCCTATGATGGGAACCCTAACTCCTGCAGAGCCTTCCTGTCTCAGTGCTCCCTAGTCTTCGCCCTCCAGCCCCGCCGATATGCCCAGGAGGAGACTAAGGTGGCTTACGTTCTAACCCTCCTCACAGGCAGAGCCCGTGACTGGGGAACTTCAGTGTGGGAGGCCCGGGCTCCCTTTTGTGCCTCGTTTGGGGCTTTTCGACAGGAGATGGTCAAATTATTCGACCGTTCTGCTCGGGGTGATGAAGCAGCGGCCCAGCTGGCACGGCTACAGCAAGGAGGCCGCTCAGTGACCGAGTATGCCATTGAATTCAAGACCTTAGCAGCGGCCTGTGACTGGAATGAGGGGGCTTGCAGAGCTGTGTTTCGTGCTGGACTAGACGAGGAGATCCAAGACAAGATCGCCACCCAAGAGCTTCCACGCAGTTTCGATGATCTGGTCGACCTGGCCCTCCGTGTTGAGAACCGCCTTCGCCTTCGTCACCAACAACTGACTGCTCGCACTTCTTGGAGGGTGGGTGAAATGACCAGCGAATCCACCCCGGTCCTGCCTCTGCCATCTCCTGCTGACCCTGAACCCATGCAGGTGGGACGACTGCGTCTTACTTCCCAGCAGAAGCAAGAGAGACTCACCCGGGGCTTATGTCTCTACTGTGGGAGGGCCGGACACTTCATTGGAAAATGCCCGCTAAAAGCCAAGGCCCATCAGTAGCCAGGGGGATTCTGGTGGGCACATCTCCGCTTAATTTCCCCCACTCCTCCCGCACACTACTTCCCGTGGGTGTCCAGTTCGGAGGTTCTCGTCACTCCTGTTCGGCCCTGGTGGATTCTGGGGCTGGTGGTAGTTTCCTGGACACGGCACTGGCCAAGCAGTGGGGAATTCCCGCCATTCCCCTCTCTACTCCTATCTCTGTTCGGTCTCTGGATGATTCCCCTATCACTACCATCACTCACCTCACCCCTCCTGTAAGTCTTATCGTTTCTGGCAATCACCATGAGATAACCGAGCTGTACCTTCTTGATTCCCCGAGTGCCCCCGTGGTTCTGGGACACCCGTGGTTGGTGCAGCACGGTCCTCATGTGGATTGGGCCAGAAACTCAGTCTTGTCTTGGAAACAGTCTTGTCTTGAGTCTTGTTTGGGTTCTGCCTCTTTTCCTGGTTTTGTGTTTCCTGTTGTGCAGGTGGATGATGCTGATCTGTCCGGGGTGCCGGAGGAGTACTGCGATCTGCGGCAGGTCTTCAGCAAGTCCCGGGCTGTGTCCCTGCCTCCTCACCGGCCTTATGATTGTGCCATCAACCTCCTCCCAGGCACTTCTCCGCCCAGGGGTCGGTTATATTCCCTGTCTGGTCCAGAAAGAGAGGCTATGGACAAATATATTCGTGAGTCCCTTGATGCCGGTCTCATCCGTCCCTCCTCGTCTCCTGCTGGCGCAGGGTTTTTCTTTGTTAAGAAGAAGGACGGCTCCTTGCGCCCTTGTATTGATTACAGAGGTTTGAATGACATTACCATTAAGAATAGGTACCCCCTGCCCTTAATGTCATCTGCCTTTGAACTTTTGCAGGGAGCCAAGGTCTTCAGTAAGTTGGACCTCCGCAATGCTTATCACCTGGTTCGGATTCGAGAGGGGGATGAGTGGAAGACAGCATTCAACACTCCTTCGGGACATTATGAGTACCGGGTGCTACCCTTTGGCCTGACAAATGCCCCAGCTGTCTTCCAGGCCCTGGTTAATGACGTGTTGCGAGACATGGTTAACAAGTTTGTCTTTGTGTACCTAGATGACATTCTTATTTTCTCTCCTTCACTTCAGGTACACACCCAACACGTGCGCCAGGTGCTACAACGGCTGCTGGAGAACCAGCTATATGTTAAAGCGGAGAAGTGCGTTTTCCACTCCAAGTCAGTTCCCTTCCTGGGCTATATCATTTCGGCGGAGGGAATCAAAGCTGATCCCGCTAAGGTAAGGGCCGTAGCCGAGTGGCCACCTCCAGACTCACGTAAGGCACTGCAGCGGTTTCTGGGATTTGCCAACTTCTACAGGCGCTTCATCAGAAACTTTAGTCAGGTTGCTGCACCCTTGACAGCTCTTACTTCCACTAAGGTACCGTTTAGGTGGAATTTGAAGGCTCAGGAGGCCTTTAATGACCTAAAGTCCCGATTCATTTCTGCTCCTGTTCTTTCATTTCCAGACCCTGAACGCCAGTTTATTGTGGAGGTGGATGCTTCTGAGATTGGAGTAGGTGCGGTCCTTTCTCAGAGATCCCCCAGAGATGGGAAGGTACATCCCTGTGCCTACTACTCTCACCGCCTGAGCCCAGCAGAACGGAATTATGACGTAGGGAACCGGGAACTGTTGGCGGTCAGGCTAGCCTTGGGTGAGTGGCGTCACTGGTTGGAGGGGTCAGCACAGCCCTTCTTGGTTTGGACGGACCATAAGAACTTGGAATATGTCCGTTCGGCCAAGAGGGTGAGTTCACGCCAGGCCCGATGGGCACTCTTCTTTGGCCGGTTCAACTTCTCTCTCTCGTATCGCCCAGGCTCCAAAAATATAAAACCTGATGCCCTCTCCCGTCTTTACAGAGATACAAAAGGAACCAGTGTATCTACTGAAACAATTATCCCTAAAGAGATTGTGGTAGGGTCCCTCTCCTGGGACGTGGAGAGGAGAGTGCTGGAAGCCATACGAGAGAGAGAGGTGCCGAGGGAGTGCCCAGAGGGTAGACTTTTCGTGCCGGATGGGCTGCGCCCTGAAGTCCTCCAGTGGGGGCATTCATCCAAGTTAGTCTGTCATCCTGGGGTTCGGAGATCTCTGGCTGCCATCCGCCAGCGATTTTGGTGGCCATCCATGGCCCAGGACGTCAGGCAGTTTGTGTTTGCCTGCCCAATTTGCGCCCAGAACAAGAGTTCTAATCAGCCTCCTGTTGGTCTGCTACAGCCCTTACCCATCCCCTCCCGCCCCTGGTCACACATAGCCCTTGACTTTGTCACTGGTCTTCCACCATCGAGGGGTAACACCGTAGTATTGACGGTGGTTGATCGCTTCTCTAAAGCGGCCCATTTCATCCCCCTTCCCAAACTGCCTTCAGCTAAGGAGACCGCTCAAGTGGTGGTTGACCACATCTTCCGGATTCATGGCCTTCCGGTGGACGTGGTTTCTGATAGGGGGCCACAGTTTGTCTCCCGATTCTGGAAGGAGTTCTGTCGACAGATCGGGGCCTCTACGAGTCTGTCGTCAGGTTTTCACCCTCAGACCAATGGGCAGTCCGAGCGGGCAAACCAGGTTTTGGAACAAGCTCTCCGCTGCCTCACGTCCCATAATCCGAGTTCTTGGAGCCAACAGTTATCCTGGATTGAATATGCCCATAACTCCTTGCCAGTGGCGGCCACAGGTATGTCTCCATTCCAGTGCTCCATTGGTTTTCAACCTCCTATGTTCCCCTCACAGGAACCCGATGCTGCTGTTCCGTCTGCCTTAGCCTTCGTCCGCAGGTGTCGCCGCACCTGGAGGAGGGCTGAGGAAACCTTGGCTCGGGTTTCCAGACGAACCAAAGCAGCGGCTGACCGTCACCGTATTCCTGCTCCCCGCTACGTATGTGGTCAGAGAGTATGGCTGTCTACCAAGGACCTTCCTCTCCGGGTGGCTTCTCGCAAGTTAGCCCCCAGGTTCATGGGGCCATATCAGATCACCAAGGTATTGAGTCCGGTGGCGGTAAAGCTCAAGTTACCTCCCATACTTGGTCGGGTACACCCAGTCTTTCATGTTTCTCGGGTCAAGCCTGTGTTTCATTCTCGCCTTAACCCATCTGCTACTAACCCTCCCCCTCCCCGTCTAGTGGATGGTTCCCCAGCCTTCACTGTCAGGAGGTTGCTGGATGTCAGACGTCGTGGTCGGGGATTTCAGTATCTGGTGGACTGGGAGGGATATGGTCCGGATGAGAGGAGTTGGGTCCCGGCTCGGGATATTCTGGATCGGTCGCTGATCGAGGACTTCAACCGGCAGCGTGGTGGTACCTTCCCTGGAGCGCCAGGGGGCGCTCCTGGGGAGGGGGGTAATGTCACGCCCCCGGGCTGATCTGTCTGTTTTTCCCCATAGTGTGTGTTGTTTACACTTACCATGTGCTTCTGTGTCACCGTGGTGCCCGTCTCCGCCCTCTTGTTTCATTATTATCTTGTTATTGGTCACCATCACCTGCTCTGCATTATGATAATCACTCCTTCTCTATTTAGTCTCCTCATGTGTGCTGTCTGTTGTCAGATCGTCGAGTTGTTTTCGTCCTTGTCTCAACTTTATCCACATCCCTTGTTTAGCCTACACAGAGATCGTGCCCGTTTTGTTTTCATCCTCTAGTTTGTTTGTTTTTTCCCTCTTCCTCCTGCTTTCAGGCAGCGCTACTCTCCAGCCTTCCGTGTTAGAGCTCACCGATCGCTGTCACTCCTCTTCTTCGCCGCGCCACAGCGCGCCACCAGTTCCCCGCCTCAACAGCGCCCCCGCCTCCCTGTCAGTTTGTCCGGGCATTGCATCAGAGGATTTCCTAGTGGAATTCGTCCAGGAGGCTCTTTTGGATCTGCTCCAGACTGCCCTGTTCCTGGATAGTTTTTTGTTAATTCTCATTTTTATTTTTTTCTCTGTCCTTTGGAATTAAGCCATCTAATAAACTGACCTTTTGAGCACCTGCAACTGAGTCCCAGTCTCGCCCCTTGACAATTAGAGCTAATTTAATGGCATAATTTTCATTATTTGGTGAACTAACCCTTTAAGGTTGACATATCTAAAAATAACATATTATGTCTTTTTAATAAATAATGTTTTACTACTTGTACTGTATGATTATTATTTTTTTTTTTTTTTGTCTTACGAGAAATAAATTTAAGGTCAGAATGTAAATATAAATAGGATTTGTGAAAAACAAACAAATAACAAATTTGGCTATAACAAATTAGAGTTGTTGTTTTTTCGGTCCAAAATATATATTTTTTCAGTGCATAAGAATTTTTTTCACATCATGTTCTGGACATGTCCCACTGCTTGTTTATGTATTTATGAAATATTTGAACTAATTTAATTATGTTTTCAGCTATTCAGCAATAAGGGTTTAGTTCTTTCAGCTTATTTGAACATATTTTACCATACCACAAAATGCATTTCTCAGAATTCCACAGATTTTTGGCCCAGAAAAAACTATAATAATAATAATAATAATAATAATAATAATTCCTTACATTTATATAGTGCTTTTCTAGGCACTCAAAGCGCTTACATTGTTACGGGGTATCTCCTCATCCACCTCCAGTGTGCAGCATCCACCTGGATGAGGTGACAGCAGCCATAGTGCGCCAGAACACCCACCACACACCAGTTGGAGAGGAGACTGGTGGAGAGGAGACAATATGATTTGGTCTGGGCCAGCTTGTATTAATTATTTAGCTCTTTTTAATTTATCAAAGCAGCAGGTACCATCCACCCTGTTTCCTCAAGGTCAAGAAATAAGCATTAGGATAATGACATCATGTTCCTAAATCAGTTTCAATCTTCTCAAGACGGCCTGGATGACAATCTGACAGAAGATCTGCCTCAACAAAAACAACAGTTGCCCTTTAAAAAGGACATTCTACATTTAAACTCAAATAGATCAGGAGCTGGAGCTTCTTCTCAGACTGTATATGTTGCTTTCAGGGGAATAAAAAAAGTGATCCAGTCCTCAAAGGATCGAGGAGGACCTGAGGGAGATCATGCCATGCTACATTAACATGAAGGCCACCAGTCTCCGGGCAGAGGACTCTCTCTCTCTCTCTCTCTCTGTCTATGCTTGCTGCCACCTTCCTTCATTTCTTGATTGAATTAAGTAGATATAGACATAATAATGAATTTATTCCACTGAAAATCTACTTGGGGATCAATGCCATCAGCAGAACTGGACAACACATGAAACATGTGCACTTACAAACAGAGCTGTGTATATTGGGTTTCAGAAGCCCAATATGATTTGATTTTTATTTCACCAATTTATTTTAAAAGACAGCCAACTAATAGGTGCAATAGTGAACGTCAAGACTATACGGACCGCATCAGCGCTATGACATCACACTGGGACACTATGACACCTGTTCTGAAACCCTTTGTTTAATAAAGCAAGCCTTCAATCTCATCACTGTGAAAGGCTGAAAAGAGAGTAGATTACTATGTGCAAAAAACATCTCATTTAAAAAAATATGCATTTGCATCAAATCAACTGAATGCACAAAAAAATTTAGTTGTTTTGGAGTCTAAGCAAGTTGTGTATTAAGAAATGTATAGCACATATACAGTATATAACTATTTCAGACTACAGCAACATATGCAGCAGTGTTTTCAATGAATAAAATAACATATATATATATATATCACATGTATATGGTTTTATAAATAATTGAGATGTGTGTCCTTAAACAGTCCAGTTATAGGTGGCTCAAAGGATATTTTAAAAGGTGGTAGTATAACAAGCGTAAATATTCTTTTTTATCTTTTCAAAATGTTGTTCTTTTTACATTTTTTAAAACAAATTCTGATATGCTGATCATATTTATTTTTAGCATTTTTTATTTTAATTACTATTTTTGCCATAATCATAAAATATCAATTTCATAACATTATTGTTCGCTATTATAACTCCTGTGTAATGCATTTATTCCACCTGCTGTTTTTGCAGAAGTAAACAATCTGTATAAACAAACATTTTTGTGCCATATATGTCACTTTAGGTGCAGCTTCTGTGCCTCCTTTGCAGTCTTAATACTATACACAGTCAGATTGTGCATTGATTTCAGAAGACAATACAACAGGAGCAATGCAGACACACCAGCATATGTAACCTACTGATTGCATTTAACCTTACTATGACTCATATGTCCTGCCTCTTGTTTCAACTAACCAAGATGGCATGGATGGCAGGTTCATGTTTTAGACAAAAAGTCCACTGCTGCTCATTTCTGACACATGACTGGAGCTGTGGGTGCAGCTTGAATGCACGGATGATGGATTTCTTCAATGCATTCACCGCATTGTTGACCACTATTCCCATCACCGTTTACACCCAGCGCTGTTTATTCTCGTCGGCTTACATCTCTAATGTTCATGCCACCTATTAAATGTTTTCTTTCATTCAGGCCTGTCACTTTACATTGACACTTATTGGGTTTACAAGCAACTTTCCTCAATGTGGTCCAATGGCAGTGTGTTGGAAAATGCAGCAGCGAGCGGATATGAAATACCAGGCCTGGCTTTCTTAAACGGAAAACCAGCGGTTGACATTTACATCAAGCACAATATCGCTCAAGACACGGCCCAGAAATGACTGCAGTGTGTGTCCAGCACAGGCCGGTGTTCGCTGCATGCACCGTCCAGGAACCGACGGACATTATACCAGCGACCGGGAATCACTGTTCTCCAGCACGGATCTCAACGCGATTCACTGCGTCCTTACCTGCACATCCACTCCTGAGGATGAATGATTATAGCACAGATCGGCTTGCTTCTCATGCGATGTATGAATAATCCCGGATGGACTGAGAGCTGTCTCTTTTCTCTGGCATACTTGAGTCAGGTGCGCGATGAGAAGAAAGGGACTCGGTGACACCGGTCAGTGCGCGGCTCCTTCAGGCGGGATATCACTCGGATCACAATAAAAATGTGTCTGAGGCCAGATTTGTTTGCTCGGTCAGATCGCCGGTGTGCTCGGATATCCCGTGCACCGGATCCGCACGCGCTCTCTCTCTCTCTTTCTCTCAGCAGTAGTGTGATGGGGAGCCACACACACACACACACACACACACACACACACTGGTACAGTGACTAGATTAAAATTAGATTAAAGCCCTAGATCCAAAAAAAAAAAAAAAAAAACATTTACCCGACCTATAACCTAGTCTTATTGTAACTAGAGCCCTCTTTCTCTTTATGTATATGTAGCCTTTATATGCACACTCACACACACAATACAATGGTGAAAAAAAGATTTATACATAAGTAAACTAAACCTAGACCAGAAGGGCTCCGTATAGACCATTAAAAATGTAATTCGAAAGGAAGTAAATGTTCTGAATAATAAATGTAAAAAACGTATTTACTTATTAACTTATTTTAATAAACTTATTTTATTTCTGCTAGTTGCCAGAGCTACATTTCTCATTTTAATTAATTTTAAGATAACCCAAAACTGAAACTGAAAAAAATCTTAAACTTTAGTCTATAGACATATTTAAAATAATAATAATAATAATAATAAATTAACCAAAATTAAATATAGTAGATCCATATTTATGTACTTATATATAGTCTATACAAAGTATTTGTATATTTTATATATAAAACATATAACACTATATTTAATATTTAATATTACATTTAAATAATCAAATTGTAAAAATGTAATAATAGTATTATCAAGTAAGTTTGCATTAGTGTGTTAGTGCATTAAAAGTGAACTTCTTTAATGCATGACAAAAGATTATTGAAACAATAATGAACCAAAAGTGAAAATTCTTCATTTGACATAGTTACATAAGAGCACTTACGTGTGTTAATAAAAATAGTCATGTACGTACATGTTTAAGCATTTTTTAAGTTCACTTTAGGGACCTTTTATGTTATTAATATAATGTTTTTTAGTATTCAAGGTCCATAGCAGGTGCATGCCATAGTGGTTCATTGTAATTCACTTACTCACCCTTGGTTGACAAGTACAACATAGAATCATGGTAACCTATGGTTATAAATAATTATTTCAAAATGAACTATTACGAGTGAGAAAAGTCCAAAACCAACTACATTTAATAACTTATAATAAATAACCCATTATATTCTAATAGGTGATCAAAATCAGAAAGATATTTAGCAGTCGTTTCAACTTTAAAAGGTTTTAGGAGTTAAAGACGCGTTACAGTAACCCACCAACAATCTCCGCCCTTGACTTGAGCATTCTTTGCTGTGATTGGTTAGCGCTAGTCATATGCATTCAGCGATTGGACAGCTGAAAAGTCATTCACGTGGCCTAGCAACAACAGCAAACAGAGATCAGATCAAAGGGCGGGGCTTGTTACAATACTACCCTAGTTTCCTGAAGGAGGCGTTACATACGTGACAGCAGCAGTCAGTCAGTGACATAAACGTTCAAGATCAGGACACTGCTAGTGCTAGAGTGTGGGATTTCAGTCAAATCTTTCTTTGCACGTGGAACTGACCAAAAGCATTTCTACTCAGTATGTCTGATGCTATAAAGAATGTGGCAATATTCGGCAGCACGGGGATGACGGGGTTAGCGACCTTACCTATCGCAGTGGCCGCAGGTACACAGATACACAATAACACTTGGGACACACTGTACATGTTATTCCAAATTGTCTTCTCCTAAAGGCTTTAGGACATTTCAGTGCAGAGCTTGTGTTTGACCTTGCACAGATGTGACTTTGTTTAAAAATAGAAACTTGTGTGGAAAGTTGGGGTCAGGATTAACATAGTTGCATAGCTGCTGATTAATAACACGGACCCAGTCCCAGCATGTTGTTAAACTTGCATTTTTCTGTGAATTCAGTCTTTGTTAAAAAAAAAATACTGTTTTTGTTTAACTTGTTTTTTCTTATGCATTGTGATTACGAGACGTTTGCGAAACTTCTTAGTCATGCATATTAATAACTAACATGCTGCTGAGTCATAGTATGCATGTTAAAGATAAGCATAAACTGACCGTTTTATCTGAACACTGCAGAGGTCTTGATCAGCTTGCCTCCACTTCAGTTGTATTCATTGTCGTTTTGTTTTACTGAGAGTAAATAACTGTGAATATCAAATTAATATATCTATAAAGGTGGACGATTAACATAAATGTAATACAAATTAGTGCTCAGTTTTTTGTTTCGATATTTTATATTTTATATCTCATTTACGCATGAGCATAGACTCTAAAAAATGTTGGGTTATTCCAACCCAACTTTGGGTCAAATATGTACTAACCCAACCGTTGAGTTAAATTTTTACAATTACATTTTTAACCTAAATGTTGGGTTAGTCCAAATTTGACCCAGAGTTGGGTTGAAATAACCAAGCATTTTTAGTTGCAAAATTATTTTGGCTGCACTGTGCTCTATTGTCACGTTTATTGATAGTTGTGATATCTTATGGTCATCTTGACCGGTCAGGCATGGCGTCTTGCATGGTCTTTCTCTTCAAGCATATTATTAGCAAGTCTTCTCACTTAGACTTTTGTCTGTTCCAGGTTACAGCGTGACTGTGCTGGTGAGAGATGCTGCAAGGCTTCCTCCAGACCACAAGGCCTCCAGAGTCGTGGTGGGAGACGTTCTGAACAAAGAGGATGTGAAGAAGACCCTGGAGGGTCAAGATGCGGTGATTATCATTCTGGGGACAAGAAATGATCTCAGTGAGTTCTCTAGCAAATTCACTTAGTAATGCATTTTTTTTTTTTAGTTATACATGCATCATTTGATTGCACTTTATTTTATTATACATGTGCTATCTACTTACAGTGTACTTAAAGTGTATGTGAATAAGAGAGTATACTGGTAATATAAGGTAACTATTTGGGCTAGGGTTAGGTTTAGGGGTATGCTCAGGGTTAGTACCTAATTATTATGTAGTTTTTGTAATAACATTAAATAATTACATAGTATGTAAATGAGGAACAGGACTGTAAAATAAAGTACTAGAAATTAATCAATTTGACTCAAAATTCTAAATAAAATCAGCATGAAAAACTAGTTTTACCTCCATATTGTGGCATAATTCAGAATAGAAATACGTTTGGGAATGAATTGCATCATGAAAAATGATGCCTGGAGGGAATGTTTGAAATAAGTGGTTGAAAATCAAATAAAGGCTTGGAGTTACTAATAATTGTATCCAAATATTATTCAATTTAGTTACTTGTTCTATGAAATTTTTTCTGCTGGTCCCACGACGATGATGTCTGAGGGAACCCGGAACATTCTGGAGGTCATGAAAGCCCGTGGAATCCATAAAGTTATTGCGTGCATGTCAGGTATTGATGTCTGAGCCGTGTTTCTGCTTCATTAGTGTGCAAGCGCGTATGACACATGAAGAAACTGCTGCATCTCCCTCTTTTGAAAACACAGCGTTCCTCCTGTGGGATCGTGCCAAAGTTCCTCCTCGTCTGGTGCCGGTCACTGAAGATCATGACCGAATGTACACTGTCCTGAAGGAGTCAGGATTGGACTATGTAGCTGTCATGCCTCCGCATATTGCTGGTAATAAGCTGTAAAAGATCAGCATCCCTAAAATATGGATTTTCATTTAATTGTCTGTTTTGGTTAATTTTCAACCAGGACCTTTAATGTATGTTTAAGAAAATATGTGATCGCTATCTTTCTAGGTGACAAACCTCTGACAGAAAAATACACCGCGACTGAGAACATGTTGAAAGGAAGAGTCATCTCCAAATATGACCTGGGCCATTTCTTCGTCAAGTGCCTTTCCACTTCTGAATGGGATGGAAAGACGGTTGGAGTTTGTGGAGAATATAGTTAATCTACTCAGGGGCACTTAGTAATTATTGATTTATTGTTCACCAGCCAAAATGACTTCACTTTTGCAGCATCCTTTTTTTTTTTTTATACTTATGCCATTACAGAAGTTTAAAATAACTGAAACTTTTTTTTTTGTTACTGATTGCATCTATAAAGTTTTATTTTTATTTTTTATAAACATAAACTGACCAGCAATAAACATCTATAGTTAATCGTATAAGTTTGTTCTTACTGAAAAAATTATTAATTGGAGAACTTCGTTGTTTTTTTTGCCTTAAGAATCAATGAATTAAAAACTATGTCATTTGCCTAATAATGTAATCATTTTACGTTGTGTTTAAATAAAGATGTCAGTTTACAACGTTATTGTTTCTCTTTTACGTTGGTAGTATATTATGTGAATTAAGCACTATTTTGTACCCGATTTAACTATACTGTTTAGATGCACAAGAAGTTGTAGGTACTTATGGAACTACAATCCCCGGCGTGCGTTTCGCGCGTGACGTAAGAACTGATTGAATCACTGGCGGGACAAAAAAAAAAAAAAACTCCAGCAAACGCTTCCAGTCTCCCGACGCTTCAGCAGCGTTATATTATTTATAGAAATCGAATGAATATAAATATACAAGAGTTTCATCGATTTTGGAGTTCGTTTACATTCGTTACAGGTGAGTAAAACATGTAATCCGGAATGTAATAGCGGGTAGTTAACGTGCTAAGCTAGCGCACTGATTTCAGCTCACACCAACTTCTGGAAACATTGAAAACATTACTTGTTTTTGTGTCAATTTAAAAATGTTACTTTTGTAACTTAGTTGCTGTTCAGGAAGGTTGATAATGTAAATAAGCCTAGTTCAATTCTAATGAATTTTTATATAACATTTCTGTATTAAAAATAATTTAAATAATACAGGCTCACGTCGCCCTCAAAAAAATAAAAATCGATTCGTTATAATAGAATATAACTTTAATATGATTAAATATTCATTTCGTCCAATGTATCACATTTAATTACAAGTGGCCTTATTTCTATCAGTTATAGTTATGTGAACTATTAGAGGATAAGATGACTCTCACTCTTTTCTCTCTCTCTTGATTTAACTAATTTAATGTCTTTCCTCTTAATTTTTTCATTTGATCTGGTTATGATCATATGTGAGATTTAGACTAATCAGTTAAACAATTAATAGAGCTGTATTTGTGTCTCTGGAAATGTTTGGCTGAATATCTTTTAAAGTAAAACGATAAAATTAGACCCATGGGATAAAATGCTATATATATATATATATATATATATATATATATATATATATATATATATATATATATATATATGTATATATATGTATATGTGTGTATATATATATATATATGTGTGTGTATATATATATGTGTGTGTATATATATATATATATATATATGTGTGTGTGTGTGTATATTATTAAATTATATATATATATATTATTAAATTATATATATTTAAACTTGATATTTATTGTACTTAGTAGGGTTATTATTATTTAGTATGTCTATGAGTTAGATGTCTGAAATGTAAATTAAAACCAACAGGCTATTTTGACATATCAATTAAAATATGGTAAATTAAATATTTATATATTTGTTTCATAGAATAAACTTACCTTACAGATTAATGTTTTTTACTCAGATTTTGCTTTTCTTTCTTTGAGTATTCTATTATCCAGTATCTCAATTATTAAAACAACATAGCTGATTTAATATTTTACATGAATTGTATGAAAAATCATTGATACATTCTGTAAAGCTTTAGCAAAGGGTGTGGTAAGTAAAGTGGCCTCTTTGGATGATTGACATCATTCTCGCTCTACCATGTGAAGTGCATGTTTTGCATTTCTTAAACTGAACTCAGTGTTGTTCTGCAGTGTGAGAAATGGTGGCCAGGGGACAGAAGCGTAAACTCCACAGAGAGGACGGGGGAGGAGGATCGGCGCGGGAGAGTCAGCTGCAGTCCGTGTTGGACATCTCCATGGATAAGTTCCTCCGTGACCAGGCTCTGGTGGAGCCCTGCTTGTTACGGTCGGTTCTGATCAACAACACACTGCGGCAGGTCCAGTCCGAGGTCCGAGCGCAGGTCGAATCACTGTCCCCTGTAAAAATTCCCACGAAATTAAAACCAGAGCCTGATTTTACACAGTTATCTCCTCCAGCGGAGCATAATGCGTCTTTATCATCACCGAATGCTGAAAATACAGAGGATGATTTCATGGTCTGGACTTCAGAAGAGGATTTCTCTTTATCTTCAGCCATTTCTGCCATTCTCAAAGATCTAGATGCAGTCATCGACGCCGGTCAAGGGCCTTGTGCATCTCAGCGGGCTCCGCTCCGCTCTGTAGAGAATCTAACACCGTGTCCTCTGAGGACTGAGAGAACGTCTGCCGTGGCATCGTTTGCCAAAACAGAGCTGATGTGTCCAGTTCGTCCTCAGGATGCAGCGCTAGATAAACTTCTCCTAGACATCGACACGTCTGTGTTTGAACCAGAGCTGAACCTTCTGCAAGGTTTCTCCGTCACGGCCGACGATCTAGTGAAGTATCTGCCATCCCTGTCCAAATCCCCATCAGCGTCCTCTTCCTCCTCTTTAGTCTCTAACGGTCAGGCCATGTGGGAAATCCAGGAGATCGAGCATGTCATGGACATCCTGATGAGAACGTACCCGCAAAGCTGATTATGATGATATCGTGTTCCTGATGTTGAGGTTATGAACGGTTTTAATGGAGGCATACTGAAGAAATTTCTACAAGGGATTGAATAAGGCTTTGCGACCTCATGTTAAAACCGCAGTCTTTAGTCCTCTTGTTTATGCACATCTCGTTCTGTTTCCAGAAATGATCTTTCGTGCAGATTCATCAGAGTTCAGCGACTGTTATACCCAATATTTTTCTGGAAGTGAATCCTTCCGAATGTGCCATTTTATTTTTTATTTTTTTATTACTTTATGAAATAATGTTATTCTCTGAAATATGCACTTTCCATTGCCTTTAAGTTCTTACATACCTTGCAGGTTACCATTAGGAGCATACTTTAAATAGACCACGGTCATTAAAATAGAAGATATTAAATGTTACATGAGCATTATGGACATACTGGTGCTGTTTCAAGCAATGAACGTGTAGTTGGCTATGCAAAATATTTACTATGCCAATATGGAATTATAATGTGAATATTAATCACTCTTTGTATTCTATTGTTGTACTTTAAATAAAGTGGTGCGTGGTGAAATCATGTGGCTAAATAAGTAATTATATTTAAAAAACCACCAGTTCCATGTCAATAGCTATTTGGAGAGAATGCTATGGAGATTCATTTATAATTTCATATCTAATCTGTAAATGGGAATAATAATAGTGCTTAATTTGAACTTTTTCTGTCATGCGGGGGGGAAGCTACGCTAATACTCCTCCTAATATTCACAGGGACAACATGGGAGACAGGAAACATGTTTACTCCACTTAGAAGAGTTAAAGGTTTTTTATAGATTGGGTGGTAGGTTATTTCAAGTGATCTAGGCCTACACAATGACATGTTTATCCCAGATTTTTTGAAATCTATTTAAAGAGATAAAGCAGAGTATGTAAAGTACAACCTTGCTTTAACTCCACAGCTACACAGAGTTTAGATATATTCATCACACCTGGCCATGCAAATGCATCAAGTCACAAAGTACCAAAATTACTTTTATTTTTCTGTGCATGCATTTCTTAAAAACACCTTTTGTTCTTCTGACAGTGAATATCAGGCACCTTTTTCTTCCCTACAATCCAACATTGAAAATACAATTGTAATGATACAGAATATTTAATTAACATACAGTACTATAATAAAGACAAAAAGATTGTTAAGCACAAACCTATATAAAAAGCCAATTATAAAGTGCATATGAAGTTCTCCACATGCTTGGACATCTAGAACCGCCACTGATTAGCTCTGAAAACTGAATCAATTCATTTCACACACACACACACACAATAGTATTGGCATTCTCTTCCTGTTTCTGTGGTCAAGAGCAGTCTTAAGCCATCCAAAAAAAAAAAAAAAGGTAACTTCACCTGAAAACAGTCATCAGTTACGACTGCTAAACAAATCAACACTAAAGTAGATTCACACTTAGGACACAATGAGCAAGTTTTCAATTTCCTAGAGCAATGTCAATATCCCTATAGTCTTCAAGATCAGAAATGGAAACTCAACAGTAACTGAAAAAAAAAAAAAAAAAGGCTTTTGGTTCATGAAAATGTTCTTCCCAGATGCTTTGCTCCTAAAAAGCCTCAGAAGCGGTTCCGTCCAACAGTGAGGTGTACTGTACATCTTCATACTTTATGGTCTTGAGGTGTTTGTTACATGTGCAGACAATTTACAAGTGCAGGACACTGATGGTGCATGCCATCCTCAGAATGTGGAGCACACTGGTGTTTTATCTATTGATGGAGTTGTAGGACACTTGAGAGCTGGGATCCAGAGGCTGAATTGAGGCTTTCTTAGCCTCGGGCGATTCATCATCAGGCTCTCGCTCTATTATTGGCTCTTTATCCTCATCTTCCTCGCAGGTCGGCAGATGAAAGAAAGCAGTCCAGCCGTGCACATCTGCAAGCTTGTGAAAAGTACGAAGGACCAGGAACATGACCATCAAACCCACAAACAGGTAGACTGTAAGAGAAAAGAATAAACTCAGGTCACCACCAAAAAATTAGACAACAATTACAAGTGGAAGTAATTCAGAGCCGTGAGAAAAAGAAAGAGGAAACTGTCCCACTGCCATTTATGATGCTGGTATAATAAATAAATAAATACACAATTTTAATAATTCCATTTTTATTTGGATTTTACTACCTGGAACAGTATTATCTTGAGACACATTATTATTGCATGGGATTCTGACATTAACACTGACAATTAATGCCATATTTATTTATTTTTGCTGCTTCGGTTTTGTAGACATTTCATATTTTTACACAAGAGTAAAAGACTTCATAAAACTATGAATTACATAACAGTAAAAAGTGGGCACTGCATGACTATTAAGGTCATAAAAGACCTTCATAACTTCAGCACTAATCCTCTTAAAAGATGAAAATTACTGTACAGGTCATGCTGACACAAAAAGCTGATAAAAGCAAAAATGTTATTATATACTTACAAAAAAAAAATCATAGATATTAAATAATTCTGTTTTTATAAAAACAATAGGAGCTAATAAAAAAATAAAATAGTTTACATTTTTATATTCTGTTGGAGAAAAGTTTAAAAGGCCTTTCACACTCCTATCCTTCTTTTAGCATAAGCAAAAAGTCTCTCTAAAATAAACCAGCATTAATGAAATTGGAAAGTGGCTTCTCTTACCCATGACTGTTATCTTGTACAAAGCTCTGAGTTTCTGTCCTGGCTTTTCTGCCGGCACAAAGTCTCCCAGTCCTATTGTGCAGAGGGAGATGAAACAAAAGTAGAAGGCGTCTAAGAAAGACCAGGTTTCTTCTATGGCGCTGAACACCAGAGCAGGCAACACGAAGAAGCCGAGTACAACCAGAAACAGCAGAACGGTGAAGTGAAGCACACTGGCGGCGCGTGGCTGCAGGCCTGCCCTCTGCTGGCACGTGGAGATCGGCCCGTAGGTCAGCGGGTGCATGAGGCGCTGGACACAGGCTGTGAGCACTAGCATGGTGAAGGGTACTCCAATCAGAGCATACACGATGGAGAAAGCTTTACCCGCATCAGAGAGCGGCGTAGTGTAGCCGTATCCTGGAAGAGAGGGAAAGAAATATCAAGTATTCCCAACAGAAAAATGATGCAAGTGAAGTCGCTTTATGAATTCCCCAACTGTAAGTCACTTTGAAAATCTTACAGATTTGGAACCACGTGATGGTGAGTAAATGATGACAATCTTTATTTTTGCCTGAAATATCCCTTCATCTTGCCAATTATACAATGCACATGATTTCCTGACAGCATAAAGCTTTTAGCATAATCTAATGCAGAGCAGAGGTCAGCTAAACAGGTTAACATGCTCAATGAAAGGAACGCTTTATACAGACACACAGGTCAAAGGATTGATTTCCCATGATACTGTTTGCAGGACCTAAACTTAGAAGTCAGTTAATGCAAACAAAGCTTGCTCTATGCCCAAACTTAGACTGAAAGGGAGTCATATGTGGGTTTGCCAAAAACTAATTTCATCAGATAACCTCAACATCACTTTTAAGGCGAATGTTCATACACTAAACATAATGCATCACTCATGCACAATACAATTTGAATGTTACCGCACATTTGTGTTGCATGCAAATTTTCTTATTTTTCCATGGACAAACTCATTACTCAAGATGAAACAGTTATTTATAACCTTGCAATATAATTAAGAGGTCTTTGCTCGGTGCAGATGACAGCTACAATTTAAACCACTGAAAAAAATATGGTAGTTATTCTAATTAAATGCCTAACAAGTACATGAGAAGTATTGAAGCCATGTACACATTGCACTCTAAATATTTCGAAAATATATACACTGAATTACTTCTAATCTGAAACCATAATTCAATGAACAAATGGGTGAATCTGATGTTTTCAATAATAACATGATTCATTAAAAAAAAAAATTTCATGTCATGCAACAATGGACATAGAGAGCCTAGAACAATTAATTCAGTTATTTGAAATACTAACTTAAATTATGAACTTTTAAGTAAATATTAGGTCAAAGGAGAATCTTTCGTTCTGCTGTTTAAACTTGTTAGAAATCATGTTATAATCAGTTGTGTGTTACTGAAAGGTCTAGTTTTTGGCAGTATTTTTAGATGAAAATATGTTTCTGCCTTTACATTTTAGGAAGTCCAACACAAAGGGGAATCAAAACGTTTGAAAAAAAAAAGCAAAAAAAAAAAAATTTCCATCCTGTTGATGAACATCCTGTTGATCTTGCCATTGTGCAAATAAAGTAAAGTGAAATAAAGTGATAAAGTGACTGCCTAGACGAAGACTACTACTAACACCGGCGGCGCCAGGGGGGGTCTTGGGGGGTCTCAAGACCCTGCCAAAAAATGCCTTGACCCCCCATTTGACCCCCCAGCCTCTCTTCCTGATTAAAAAATATATATATTCGGGATAAAGATCCAAAAATGTTTCTCTTCAAACTACGCAGAACAATGATAAATAATAATTATTTCGACATTTATTCATACACTGAACCGAGAACCGTTTCTGTCGGACGCGTCCGATTCGAGAACCGATGAGCTGATGATAACTGCGCATGCGTGATTCAGCGCGAAGCAGACTGACACAGAGCGCATCTGAACAGAACTGATTCTTTTGGTGATTGATTCTGAACTGATTCTGTGCTAATGTTATAAGCGCGGGTAAACCAAAGGCTTGAATGAAGGGCAATCATCGCCAATGACGGCATTACATCGAGCGCAAAAGAACCGGTGAACCATTTTTTTTCCAGCTGGTTTATTTGATCGAATTGTCCGAAAGAACCGGTTCACTTGAGCACCTGCTCCTTTGCCCCTTAAGTGCCCTTTTGTCAAAGCAAAATTTCCTCAATTTTTTTTGTAATAACATAAACTTTTGTGAATGCCTGCCCACGCCCAATCATAATATTAGTACAATTTATTAATAATAATTTAGCCGTAAATAAAATGACCAACATGATGACAGTTCACCTGACTACGACCTCATCCAACCGGGAAGATTCCTCATGCTGCACGCGCATTTTTTAATTGCTAGAGGATATTTTCAACATCGTGGCAGCTGGTAAGTGGCGTTTCATTCTCAGCGAAGTGATTTTGGTGTTTATTTACTTATTATTATTTAACAAGAACGATGTGATGTGAGAACATGCAGATATGTTGTTTATATTGCTGTGTGTAGCCTGTAGTGTAGAAGTAACACTAGAGTGCTGTTTGAGGGAGAAAAGTTTCACAGGCATCGAGGGGTCTGGTCTTTTTTATGTTATTTGAATAAACTTTTATTATATTACAGTACTTATTTATTTTTAACACGTAAAAATAATTATCACAACACTGGTAAGGCTTATTCAGATTTTCTCATTCTCTGAATTATCATTATAAAAATAAAAACAATTCAGAAATGAATTAAAATATAATTATATTTTAAATGTGATGCAAATATTTTTTCTACAAAAGCAACAGTGTTTACAACAGCAAGACCACTTTAGCCTGTAAACTCAATAATATCTATCTGGAAATAAATGTAAAAATATCAATGTCAATAAAAATGCATAATATACCTGACATGAAAGTGCAGTGTGAAGGATATGAATTACAAATGTAGCCTGTCATTTGTTTACATTGCAAAGGTGTTTTTGTTGTTTAGTAGCAGAAATATGCAGTTATTAGCCATGTCCACTGTATTTTTTGTTGGTTTTCATGAGACCCCCCTTGAAAAGACCAGGACCCCCCATTGCCCCCCCAATCAAAATTGTCTGGAGCCGCCACTGACTACTAATAAAATATATTTAGTGAAGTAAAACAAAAGTCAAAAACACTGTAACGGAAATAAACCCAATTCTCCAGTAAGCTTACAGTAATAGTTCAGTTCTGGCGAACTTTGGAACGTTTGTTTCTCAGCGCGTCATGTTCTAATGTTCTCTGAGATGAACTAACTGTAGTATTCTACACTCGCTCCAGATATAAACGTAGGCTATAAACGTCCGACTTGAGGGGACATTTTAAAACGCTTAACGTGATATTACTCACTTTATCTGTGGAATAAGGGCTCGTTCTTTTGACAGTAGGTAGGCTAGTGTTTATTAAAAGTAAGGTTTGACAGAAATTTGGGTTTGCCTCGTCGGTGTTTAGGAACGTTAAGCGTTTTAGAATGTCGCGACTTGAGCAGCATCAAACAAACATCACGAAACATCCGTTAAACTCTGTTCCTGTGAAACTCACCCACTGTCGTGACCATCGTGTTTGCGAAGAACAGCGAAGACGCCAGATCCCAGTTTGTGCGGGAATCTTCAAGGACCGACACGCCGTATTTATTCGCTCTTAAAACTTTTTCCAAGAAAACTTCAAAAGCCGTGGCGTTGATGCAGCTGAGGTTGAGGAACTCGGCTTTGAGGGAGATCAGGTCTGACTTCAGGGCTTCCTCGACGGGCCGCTCGAAGGCAGAGAAAGCCAGAGCTCCCAACAGCAAATAAGTGATGTACGCCAATATGAAGCCGCCGGGCACAAAACAGGACCTGAACGCCGTGGGCATGATGGGATTTGTGAGGAACGAGGTGACAGCGAGTCTTAATTTGCTTCACTGATGTTGGACTGATTGAACTCCACCCTTTCACAATCCTCCTCCCTCTGACAAAAGTTGGTAACGGTGGCCAGGAAATAACCCGTGTACTCAGTCACATGGGTGATACTTTGAGTTGTATAGGGTTGTTTGATGCAGAACAACCTTTTTGTTCCTCATTTGAGTTCTTTCATTTACACTCAACTGAGAAATGCTTTATATCTATAGTGCAATTGCTATCAGGAGCTCTCATAGCAGCACCCAAGAGTCTTAAAGTGTCGGTCCTTAAAATGATTTACCCCTACAGAAAAAAAAAAATGTTTTGGGATATATCATATGCTCACATGAGATAAAGACTAACTACAGTTTTCTAGACAGCTAATGCTCTTTTGATTACACAGTGTGGGTTTCGCCAATTCGAGGGCTCCTCCATGTTGTAAAATCACCATCTTCACCATTGACATCATTCTCATAAAAGGAAATTGTGACTTGCATCACTTACAGTAAGTTCATTGTGTAAACTGTTTCGTTTACACAGAGTTGGTTGCCCCTTCATGGGCCCCTGCATGTTGTACAGAGGCCTGTTTCTGTGGCAATAAAATCACCATCATCATAATCATAATAAAAGTTGTGACTTTGTTTTCCCAATTCAAGAACAAAGTCATAATTGCAAGATATTAACACAGAACTGCTAGATATAAATTCGCAATTATGAGAAAAAAGTCATTTGAATACGGTTTTCCCCCCAAATGCATTATAGAACAGAAATGAAAAGGTAGCAAATTGTGACTTTTTATCTCACTTTCAATTTTACAATTTGTATCTCACAATTCAGACTTTTTCAGTTAGTTTTTCAGTTTCAGACTAACTGAAATAAGCATGGCTTGTTTGGTAAACTTGGTTTATGGTACAGGCCCCAGAACTTGTGAGAAGAAAATGTGGGAAAATGGCATTTATTTTTAATTCCATGACATAAGCTTCTATAATGTTAACTGAACATAAACAAAAACTTTTATAAGTGTGCTTGCTAGTACAGTATTGTGTTATTTTACTCAAAATATGATGTATGCTTATAAAAGTAATCAACAAGTTGATATTTCCAATACTGGATGTCTTATACAGACTGAGTCTTAGGTGCCCTCCATTGGGCAGTACCAGTGCTTTCCATTGGATTGTACCACTTACTGATTGAACTTACTGTAAAGTGAACCAATGAGCTTTGGGTGATTTCCTCCATAGGGCAGGTACAATTTAAATAAGTTTGATGTATTTCCCATGGGAACACTTCCAACCAATAGGAGACGGGGAAATAAACGTTATATTAAAAAATGCTGATCTGGAATTAAAAAATTTGCCAGCTGGACCATTAATTAATTGCGGGAAATCAGACAAGCAAAACCAATAAAAAAATTAAAAACTGATTACCAATTTTTGGTTACAAAAAGGCTGATAAGAACAAGATATAAGTGTGAGTGTCTGGACTGACGGAGGGAGGCTTTGTACAATAAAGTCTTATTTTGACATCTGCTTCTCGAGCTTCATTGACTTCATAGAGAAGACCATTGCTTTATCCATGACACTAGTTTTATGCCTAAGCTGTAGATGTTTATTCATGTGCCTTACTGTGTATACAGTACTGATGCAATGGTTTGGGTTAATTTGCATCCTATCAATAAATAAAAAATAAAAAAATCTGCATGATGACCCAGCTTGGAAAAACAGTTGTACATCATGTCCCAAAATTACCTTAATTTCCAAACTTGAAATACAAAATAGCACAGAAAAATCCTCAAACTCGTGATAGGGTCTGTTGTGAAGATGAAGTGAGGGAGAGAGTCACATGCTGCCGAGGAGATAGAAATAGCTACAGTCTCTGTCAAAACAGTTTATTGCTTTTCTCTTCATATTGTCCACTCTAAGTAAACAGCCCTCGCTGCCATATACACACTCATGATGAGGGTGTGTGAGGACAGTGTGAACAGCTGGAGACAGGGAACTGTTATCTTAGTAAACAAGAAGCCAAGTCACTCAGATCAGCCAAAGTTAACCAATGTCCTCAAGAGTTCTGCTGGCATAACTGGAACCAAAGCTTATGAAATGTGCTTTTATTATGCAATATAAAAAAATATATTTAATGTAGATTCGTGCACATAGTTGAGACTTGCCTTAAGTTATTTTGTGTTCATAAATCATGAGCTTTTCTCACATTTGCTCAGGTCTCTTATGAAATGTTAAAGATATCCACTCCACTCAGTCCTTCAAAGATGTTTTAATTACATCGATCAACAAACAAGCGTACAGGTTCAGTTTAAAACACTTCTGAAAATATGGTCTCTATTCGTCAGGAGTTAAAAATGGTTCACTACAGTGTTATATTTAGTACTTCAAGCACAAGGAAAAAAGACATGGAAACAAGAAAATGGATTTCTGTGATCTGGTGTATGAAAATACATTTTGTGGAAATTAGCTTTGACAGTTCCAGACGGGTGAAGGAGAGACTGCAGGGAGCTTGTCCCAATCCCCCTAAAATCACTTTATTTTTTTATTCAATTTTCTGAGACAGCAGAAAGGAAAGTTTGGGATGTGACAGGGCGGATATGAATCTACATCCCTGTGAGAATGTGCACTAACTGGTTTGCTATGACTCCAGAAAAATATTCTTATTCTAACAAATATAATCCATAGCAATGATTGAAAGTAATACACAAATCTGAATATATCAGTTATATCAAAATGGATCCAATAACCAGACTCCGATAACTGGACTGAACAATTTGGCAAAGGGGTTTATAACTTGACATTTTTTATATTGGTCCTAAATGAACCCCAATATTCTGAAAGACTGGAAAACATATATTTGGATGAAATAGTGTGCATTGATACACAGCTGAATGAGAAACAGAATCTACCAGACACCGAGTGAGAACAGACGCTGAAAGATGAAATACACTTTAAATAATCCTCGAATAGAACCTATGGAAACTCAGTTCTTCAGCATGTATTTTTCCTCTGTCCTGTATTTCCTGTTTTCAAGGAAGCACAGGTCAAAGATGTTCAGCAGATATAGAGACTAAGTCATGATATTTCTGTTGAAGTCATATGACAGTCTTCTCTTAGCTATTGCAGCTAATTGCTGGTTGGACGTTGGTAGATTTGGAGAAAATCTGGCACTGGTCTTCAGTCGAACTGTCGCACATTCCTGAGGTAGAAATGATGATGGTTATTTAAAACATGCACTTAAAGAGAGTTTCCAGTACTAAGCTCTATTTATGGTAAATATAGAGTATAGAAATCCATTTGTGTTTGATGTAGCAGGAAGTTTTCATTATATATTGTTGCATTGGTTTTACAGCAGACTCACAGAGCTGGGATGTTGCAAATGCAGTGACTGAAGGAGAAGTTTACGGGAAAGAGACTCTGCCCTTTTATATTTCACACCAATCATCCGGTTTAGATCCTGGAGGCCGTCAAGTAAGCTCTGCTCCCTTTGGGCCAAAGCAAAATGATTAACTCGCAATTTTATAGCATGTAACAAGAAAAACAAATACCATTATTGAATGTAAAATTACGAAAGAAAGACTTGTTTATACATCTTCAGTCATCTCAAGAGGATGAAATACAGAATTTCATGCAGAACATTCAGTTCTTTGTGCTTTGTGTGATGAGATACAGCAGCATTTCCTGCAACCACAAGGTGGCGATAGAAGACTAATATATTCAAACTGGTCCTGGAGTCTCCAAAGTTTTCCTGATTAGCTGACAAGAAATAAAAATAAGGGAGGCATCCAAAATGTGCATTCGTGCATTTATTTGGAGGCTCTAGGAATGGCCCGAAAAACCCTTAAGTATTTTTTTTTATATAAAAATATTCTCAAAATCCATAAACATAAGTCACAATTAATGCAGCACAACTACAAATAATGCAACATACTTGTGCTCCCCTGTATTGCTGTTTTCAGCTGGTCCTTGCAGAAGCTGCTTTAGTGTAGGAATGTGTTCAGGATCTTCACAGGGGGACTTTTCAGAGGGGAAGGCCTCTAGAAACACATTTGACTACACACACAAACACACACACGTACAGTAAAGATCACTAATCATCAGAGCATCAGTAGTGATGAAAAGATGTTTTAGTTACTCATTTGTAAAGTTTCACCATTTTAGAATTAAAAGATATGTATAAAATGAGTCTAAACCTTTACCACATTATGGAGAGGAGAGAGAGGAAGATTGGGCTTTTCTGTAGAAGTCCACCACTGGTCACCAGGCTCTATCTTCTGCTCCACAGTCTCCTGGCTGAAGGCGGTCCATGTGCTCTCTGACGGCTGGAATGACTGGACTACAGTCCAATCAGATGCCCAGGATGCAGGTTCATTTGCATCAGCAGAACTTGTGTGTTCCTCTGACAGGAAATAAAGGCTCATTTAAGTATTTATAGTTTCCTTTTCAAAGATCTCATACAAAAACTCTTTACAAGATCAGTAGGTGCTATGATACTGCGGTGGAAAGGTTTCACACAGTGTAGAACACGTGCAATAACTGATAATAAGTGATGAAAGTGTTTAACCAAACAGTTCTTTTTAGGAAAAAAAAAAAGGATTCTAATGGGGTATTTATAGACCATGGTGGAAAGGTACAACATACATTGGCTCAAAAGAAAATGTGTCTTTAGCTATATTTTTTATAAAACTTAAAAAACGTATCCATACATTCAATTCACTATAGCAGTAAAATTCCAATAACTTATATTCCTTCTCACACATTTTATGATAACTGGGGCAGATTATTAATGAATAAAGACTTATTTTTGTGTGGCTTCTTGTGATTACCTACTGATTTAACATAGTGCATGATTTGTAAATTAATTAAATTGCTTCCTATGTATAGCAGTGCGTTCAAATTGATTAATTGTGGTTAATCGAATTTAAAATAAAAGTTTGTGTTTAAATATCATGTGTGTACTGTGTATATGTATATGTAAATATATATTTTTTCTTTACATATAAATAGAAATATATACAGCACACACACATATATTATATAAATTAATTTCAATTAATCGATTTGATAGCACTATGGTTTTTCTGACGTAGTAAACTTGCTCGGTAGCTCACCTGGTACAGCATTACACTTGTGATGTGAAACACAGAGGTATGAGTCCTCTAAAACATGAGTCACCATATCTAAGACTTATAGAAGCAAGCTGAAATGGCTTGCTTCAGCAAATGTGTTTTATCTCGTGTTTGCTTTTGTTAACACTGAAAACTTTAGTGTAGGTGGTACATTATAAAGGCCTTAGAGCACCACTCGCCTAACATTTCGTTTCCAATTTGTCACAATATATACAACAACCAACATAATAAACCATTACCGGATTCATGTTCATGTTGTCAGATAAAAATGAACACACTTTTACCACCACTCTCTGGATATTTCACTTTAAAATGCATCATGAAATGTACAAGAAGCAATGTAATATGATTTTGAAGAAATGTCTCAACAGGAAAACACTATGTGTGTTAAATGGCTTCGAGAAATAGCTTGTCATTTTAAATATCTACTTGTGTGATGCAATTTCAGAATTAAAAACAATAAGAAGTAGGTTAAACCTGTTTATGCGCACGACTGGAATCACCAGGCTTTCACCTTTTTAGAGAATAGGATTAATCCTGCAGATTAAGGTTACGCAGCGGCTGACAGAAATGGAATTGAGTCCATAAAATTATTAAATTGAAAGTGTTTGTGGTGACACTTTATTTTAAGGTGTCCCTGTTACAGAAATAATTATACATTTAAGTACTGAGTAATATTAATTAACTACAAGCACATATATGGTTAGGATTAGAATGAGGGTTTTGTTTTAGGGTTACTTGCACGTAATTATGCATAATTTATCGTTATTCTAATAGTAAGTACATGCAACGTATAATAAGGACACCTTAAAATAAAGTGTCACTGTTTTTGTTTTTGACCAAAGATTATAGTTAGAAGACATACTAGATGAATAACCAATGAAGTGTTTGTCCTCTAGTTTGATCAAGACGTTCCCTCTAGACATGCTGCCTTTGGCTTTGTGAAGGTTGGCCTCCCCTCTTGTCCCAATGGCCTTGTGTGTGCATGTCTTTTTAATGCTGCCTCCTGCCTTAGGCTGGTACACAGCAACAGGGAAGAGTGAGTGGTTGGGGGGTAGGAATTCCAAGCAGTGCTTTAAATAATTAATATCTTCACATGAGGTCAGGGGAAGCGAGGGGGTCTGCAGGAATTCAGGTCAGTCCAGCCAGACTAGTTTGTACATTGGGACTGCATGTTATCTGCTCACTCGAACCCAAACAAAGCTAAGTTCCTTCTAAAGAAGAGAACTTACCGCACCTTCCGACTTAAGTGGCAAAATGTATTACCTTGCTATTTTCAAGACAGCGTACTCACCGCAGTTGTAATCCTCAGCCGACTGTTGGACTTCACTGAATCCATCCGTCCACAGCTGGTCTCCACCTGCCAGCATGAATGCCCCAAACTCATCCTCCTCCTCCTCCTCGCCCACATCAAGAGACCCCTCGTCAGCGGCCACCTTGTCCTTGTCGTCAACTCTTCTCGGCTCTGATAGCAACTCTGAGTTCACCAGAGGCAGCAAGTCTCCACCTCTCGCCCCCGCCTCCCCCTCGCTTAATGCTGGGATGGCTGTTGCGATGGCTGCAGTGGTGGTAGGGGCAGGAACAGGCAGGGAGTGAGTAGTGCTTACAGTTATATTGGCCGTCGTTACGCTAAAGCCTCGTGAAGAGGATTTGTCAGACTGCTGAACTTCAAGTTCTCCATGCTCTGTGATTAATTCCTCCCAATGCTGAGGTGAGCACATGGACGGCCTCCTTTTCTTTTCTGTAGTGCTACATTCAGCACCCACTGGAGTGCGGCCCTCCGGCACAACTGTATTCTTTGTGTCTGGAGACCAATCTCTCTGTGCTGTGAGATCGCCGGGCTCCACCGAGTGTAGATTCTCACGGTCCAGTAGGCGCTCATCTGGCCTGGATTCTTGATTCTTCTGAATGCTGACAGGGACTTCGGAGGGCGTTATCATGGGAGAATGATCCATGCTTGGCTCAGTATTACAGTTTGTTGGGGGCAATTTGATTATTAGACTATGTGAGAGAGTCTCAGATGCTACAGATGACCCTAGGTTTGGCACATCAGCAACAATGTTATGGCGATCATTTGCATCAAGGTCACATATTCTGACCTCAGTGTCTCCTTGCACATTGCCACAGCTGAATTCTTTCTCAGAACAGTTATCGGATTGATCAAGGCTCATCTCATCTTCAACCTGCTCACTTGGTTTGGCACATGGTTTGGCAGAAAAGCAGCAGGTTTGTGGATCTGTGCTCTGGGGTGTAACAGCTTTCACTAATATGGGGGAATGAGCCCTTTTGTCTTTGCCCTTCAACTTCAAGTCATCCTGACTTGGATAGCTACCCATCAGGCCTTGTGATTTTGTGTTATCTGGTGTTATGCTAAGTGGTTGTGCATCTGAAATGACTGCATTGTTTTGGTCACCGCGTTGACTAGCATTTTCCGCTTTGCCGTGAGCCGCTGTTCTTTTCTCCGTTGTTTTACCGCATTTCCTCCATTTTCGTATGGCCCTGGGCTTGGCCTTAAATAATCCACCATCGTCTGGCCCATCCTGGCTCACCTTCTGCCCTTTAGAAGAACATTTAAGCTCTTCCTTTGTCCCTTCAAGAATGACAGCATGAGTCCGCGGAGCCGTGACCCTCGTCCCAGTCCCACGGTTTCCAACAGCGCAGATGTAGCTTCCCCTGCCCTGGGCCTTGAGAAACAGGCAGCGTGTCTGAGTCTGCCTGCCACCCCCTCAGTGCCCTTCAAAGTGGCCACAGTTACAAGAGCGCCAAGGCCGCCTTGCCTGACCCCTGGAGTTCTGCTTGCACTAATTGGTGCTATCCAGTGTGTGCCCATAGCCACCGCTGACTCTGACCTGACCAGCTTCTCTGCCCGACCCTGTTTTCAGGAGGATGTTGGCATGTGCCCTGTGGCCGAGATCCATTAGCAGCCCTTTCTTCTGGCTTTAGAGTAGCCGCCACTTTACAGCCCATGCTCTCAGGCCTTTAATCAGGGGTATGGGCTCCAAACTCAAGGGCACTGGCGAATGAGACATTGGTTCTTCGGCATTCATGCAGTAGCTCCCTATGGGCCATGTCCAAGCAGTTATTGTTGTTGTTCTGTTGCAGCATTCTTCTTTGGGGAATAATATCAGATGCTGCGGTGGGTAAGAATGACATTTAGGATGTCAAAAATTGAAAATTTCTTCTGTTACAGCACAGCATTTAGCAATCAGTTAAGGAAGGCAAACTGAATATACAGTATCTTGATTTAATGAGGATTTAAGTTCAATACATGACGCTCAAGTGCAGGCTCAAATTTTAGTTTAGGTTTTTGCAAATTGTCTTCAAATAAAACTTCAGACAAAATATCTATTTATCTAGTAAATTAATCTGGTAACTGTAATATATATATATATATATTGTATATATGTAACTGTATTTCTATAATTGTGTAGTTTGTATTTTATGTAGTTTATTATATTACAATTATATAATAACTGAAAAGTAATAATATTAAATAAATATTCAGTATTTATAACGCAATTGTATTTTTATACTATTAAAAATGGATATTGTCATGTCAAACCACGAAAAGATTTTTTCGTTCTATTTCTTGGCTACTTAATACGATTATTCAGTAAATGATTGTTTTATTCGATAATGTGTATTTTATTAAGGAGCTTAAGTGTATTGGACACTTAAGTTACTGTATAGATGTCTCATTAGAATAGATGTATAAAACACATTCTCATGGTTTTATTCGCATGTCATAACTGTGTGGTGATGCATCAGAGGACGCTGCGTGGGGCTACGTATGCTCCAACACACACATTACGTGATCACATCACTTGCACCAAATCGGGGGTGCCTATCATTAACTAATTAGGACTTTGCCCCACACAGATGTATCTTTATGAGGGTAACCTCGGGGAGGGGGAATTAATTTGCATCCATTCTTTTCATGCTTTGACCAGACAATATCCATCCTTTCGGGATACCAATACAATACACCCTTCTTTTTCTTTCTTTGTAATCCTCTTACCTTTACAGTGCGCCCGTCATGTTCTCATACGGATGCGATGTCACGAATCACACAATCGCTGCTTTCGTACGCTGAGAAGATGCTGCTGGGCTGAAGGATTTTAGCTTTAACCTTCATGAGGATTTTGGACCGTCTATCCATCACAACACTTCGTTTAAAGACAGCATATCCGCGAATACAGACCACCGTAGATATACTATAACCTATAATATCCCATGTAGGTCTCATGTGCTCCGCTGAAGTGTCTCCTCATAGCGCAGCTGCTTTCACTGGCAATGCAACGCAGAGCCTCCGCAATCTAGTGCGTGCGCTCAGCCGACCAATAGCGGAGCGTGCAGCACGCTGTCGGTGCTTTTACGCTTACGCACGAGGACACGCACAGGCGGGAACACATTACTTCATTACAGCTTTTCATTTAGTTCTTCAGCCAGTTCTGGTGAGTATATGCTATTTTTGAAACCTTCTTGCACTGCCTCTTTTGCTCGACTTCGTTTAGCCATAATGGTAGTCTATAGAAACTCAATAT
>NW_020526317.1:0-74976 GCF_003368295.1 Carassius auratus | reverse complement strand
TTTTATTTTTTTTCCGGTTAAATAAATGTTCTGTAATAATGTTAGCCAATGCTGTGACATTGAGATATGGTGAGACATGGAATCAAATATGAGCTATATTCTGTATGCTTTTGAACATCGGTTAATTTTTGGTTGTGTAACGCCTGGTTGCCTGCACCACTGTGAGGCTTTAGAGGGCGTTCCTGTGTTTTGTGTTCTTTTCTGTTGTTCTGGTCATGGACTCCATTTCCCATCATGCTGTGCTTTCATTAGTGTCTACCTGGTTCAGCTGTGTTCCATTTCCTCTTTGGTCCTGTGTTTGTGTATTAAGCCCTGGTCTAATATTGTCTGTGTGAGTTGTTGATAAGTGTTATCTCCTGTGTTTCTTGTGATCCTTTCTCGGTCCTGTCATGTATTTTGTATCTCTGTGGATTATCATTAAAGGGTCAAATGTGTGTAAATGAATTGCTTATAATAGGCAGGAGGGCCAATATTATTAGTCTAAAACTGGAGAGTTGCTCAGTTTAACAGAGCAGTGGACTGTGAATTTACAAGATTCATCAAATGATCTTTGAGGGGGTGCAGTAGGTTGTGTGCTCTTGTGGCCACGGAGTCCGGCCGACCAGGATTTCCACCATGCCACAGACTGATGATTGCAAGTCCAATGGTCATCACCACTTCCATGCCATAGCCAGAGCCAATTCCCAAGATGGCTACCATGTTCCAGTCTGAGTCAGCATATGTAGGTCGCCATATCAAGGTCAGCTCCCAAGATAGCTACAGCCAGAGCCACCATCTGCCAGAGCTGCTTCTTCACCTGCCAACTCATCTGCCAGAGGACTCCATTTCCCATCATGCTGTGTTTTCATTAGTGTCTACCTGGTTCAGATGTGTTCGATATCCTCTTTGGTCCTGTGTTTGTGTATTAAGCCCTGGTCTACTATTGTCGGTGTGAGTTGTTGATAAGTGTTACCTCCTGTGTTTCTTGTGATCCTTTCTGGGTTCTGTCATGTATTTTGGATGGATATCTCATGTATTATCATTAAAGGATCTTAAACTGCATTTGGATCCGCTGCCTGTTGCCTACTTTTGCTCATTCATAACAGGTTGATTCTGACCTCTGAACATTATAGAGTATATTTTGCCAGCAGAAGATTTCGACCTTGTATATGCATTATGTTTTGCATCCTTTGGGCTGATCTAAAATGATTGTTAAAAGCATTTCTTTTGTGTTTCCCAGGCAGCAGTGGGAGGTGCTGGAGGCTGTTATTGGCCGCTTAGATGAGCCTTTTCATGTGACAGTGCAATACTCTTCCTGTAGCAGCCATGAAGTTGGATTTCTGGCATTTGATTCACTTGAGTTGAAGGATTGTGCCATGGGTAACGACTAGTTAATTATTCTCAAATAGTATCTAATTCAAATGTGTTGTATGTATTACTTACATCTCTAAAGCATTTCTACTTAATCACAATGAATTTGCCTATTTTAGTATTTTACATTAAATTATTTAAATGGATGCACTAAACATTATTTGTCTATTCTTATGTGACACAAAATCTTTATGGATATCTACAGGTGATGATTATTTGGATTTGGGTTCAGACTGTGAGAAATACTCATCACTTCACTGTCATTCTGGAGGCTGCATTGAGAAGCGAAGAGTGTGTGATTTTCATACTGACTGTCCTCAAGGGGAAGATGAGGGCTTAATATGCAGTGAGTAAAATTAAAGATTTTTAATATTTTATAATCCATGAAGATGCGTAGTTTCTGTTTACCAGGATGTCAGCAATTGTGAGCTCAACATTCAAAATCTGTTCCCTTTTCAAAGTTTAATGCAATCGGTGTTGTTCACTTCAGACCACTCTTTAGTCTATAAAAAGACAGTATTTTGTTATTTTAAGTGTAGAGAACAGGCTGTGTCTCACCAATCCATTAATTCAGTTTATGATAATCAAAACATTTCTTTGAAAGGTGGCCTTTAAGCTCTAAATCCCTAAGATTTGTGAGATCAGTCTTGCCAATTTGCATTTCGTTGAGAGTGTTCAATTAAAGTATGAGCAGCAGTGTGACAGGGCGATATAAGAGGGTGCCGCTGACTAACTGGCTGGCTGTGTGTCACTCACATTAGCTGTATTAAATCTTAAAGCCGTGATCATTTTCTAATCCTTTCACTGGAGGCGTTGGATTAGCGAACCTGCTCTGTCAAAGCTTTTCACTGAAGAAAGAGCTGCATAAAATGCCTGAAATGCATGAGTGTTTGCTTTCCTCTAGGAAAACTATTTGCATATTTATTGATTTATTTAATCTCCACTAACATTTATACTATACTTAGCTGATTTATAATTATTGTTTGTGTACAAAGAACTTTGTTGATGGTCTATTTGGCACACAGCACTTACAATATAATCCAGTTCGATAAAAAAGGTGAGAACAAAGACTCGTAGAAGAAATCCATATTTACTGTTAAAATGTATTAAAGATTTATTTGCTAAATAAATTGCATAAACATTCTTTTAATTATTATGGCATTAACAAAAGAACCATAAAAGGTTGATCAGCTACTCGTTAGCATAAAAAAGCCCGTAACAACTATGTGATTATAAATGGTTCAAATTGCAATAAACAAAATTTTATTAATCATTTACAATTTGATTTTGTTCAGGTTTTATTATTTATTTAGCATCTATTATAATTCATATTGTTATATATTGCTGTCATATCAACATTGGTAGTATAACTTTTTTTTGAGCAGCAAATCAACATATCAGATTGATTTCTGAAGGATTACTGTATGTGACTATAAAGACTGGAGTAAGTGATGCTGAAAATTCAGCTTTGCAATCACAGGAATAAATTAGCAAACCAAAACTAGGTTTTCTTGTATTTTTGATCAAATAAAGGCTGCCTTGGTGAACTTTCATTTGGTAGTGTAAATATTTTATAAATAAAATGATATTGTATACATTATGCATATTTGGCAAAAGTAATGCCGAAGTATGTAGAAGCATTCTAGCCTTATCTTGAATTGTAGACCAAGAACGTCCCCCCCCCCCCCCGATATAGAATATGTGGAATGATATGTGGAAACTACTTTTGATATTATGTGATATCAAAAATAACTCTAACAACATCCTAATGAAGATGATCAAAGGAACTTCTGCTAAGCTTGTTAATTACATCCATGACATTATAAAGCTTGTCTTTTGTATAATGAACCTGTCAGTTAGTTAAATCTGTCCTAGCCTATACCTGATATCCAGAGACCATATTAAAACACGTTAGTTGGAGTCTTGTCATATGAGCTGTCATTTTAGGTAGTAATTATTTAAAGTGTAAAGCTAACTGAGGCACAATTTGCCTTATGGTGCTTCATCTCTGTTAAAACCATACATTTAAAAATGCAATGAAAATGAAATTGGAATCATGTAATACTTGAATTGAATTGAAGCTTTGTTGATTTAGGCATCATAATGACACATTTAAGTGGACTTAATGGATACATAGAAGGAGAGAATGTAATATTTCTCTGATGAGCTGTTCAAGCTCTGCTAGTCTTTGCTGACACAGTCTGTTGTATTTTGCGGAAACAGATTTATCAGACATTTCATAATTTGCTTAATGTCTTTGCAGACTCCTTACCTTTGGGCTCATACTGTTCATTTGAGTTGGGCTCATGTGGATGGTCAGTGGCTGATTCACCGTCATCTTGGAGACTAGTTAGTGGACTACAGCTGAATGAAGACTCAGATCTACTGGGGGCAACTCTGCAAAACACTCAAGGTAAATGTGAAACCATCTTCTTTCAGTCATTGTATTGGTTACCCATCAGAGTTTCCATTCTCAAGACATCCAAATGTTAAAATGTTTTTAAAAGTGACAGTAAAAATGGTTTAATATCACAGAAGATTTCTACTTCAAATAACGATGATGATGATTACAGTAATGGTTTCATGATTACATTAATAACAAAGTTTGTAATGTTAAAATGGAAAACAGATTTTCTCTCATTTGTTGTTTGATTAACATGAATGACAAACAACAGGAATATTAGACTGCTGTCACTTTAAGAGCTACCTGGATCCATATATTGTTACATGTCTTCTTTCCCATCTGTTTGCTTTCACTTAATGCCTAAATTACTGTGTTTATGAGGATACTTGCGAAAGACATCCATTTTAACACAAGTGTATGTTGAATCGTTCAAGGCCTAGAAAACTGGTTTTGCGCAGCTTGGCAGTGAACAAGATGCGCATTAAATATCGCATGTGATTTATCTTGCAGTCCTAAAAAAGACATCCTTTAAATGTCTCCTCGCGATCACTTTAGTTATGAAATTCACCAGTGGGATTTTTTATGAAATGGGAAACAAAATGTTTGATGGGGAACTATTTTCATTATGTCTTAATAGCACCTGTGATTTTAACATGATAGAGAAATGCTACCTTTTTAAAAAGCTTGTCTGCGCTTGGTTGGGAGACTTTAAAAGCCCATTTTTAAGATGATTTCCAGCCTTGCCTACTACGGTTCTTGACTTGTAAGCAAGCATATCAGAGCACTCTGAGCAGAATACTGATACTTTCTCGCCTCAGGGCACTTTCTTTTTTTAAGGGTCAGAGGTCGTGGTGATGAAGGTGAGGCATTGGTTCAAAGCCCAGCTCTCCCTTCAACTGTGTCCAATCAGGACTGTCAGGTAAGAGTTTATGATGACAGTCAAAGTCACAAAATGTGTTTGAAAGAAGTCTCTTATGCTCACCAAGGCTACGTTCATTTGATCTAAAATAGAGTAAAACTAGCAATGTAGTCAAACATTTTTACAATTTAAAATATCTGTTTTCTATTTTAATGTTTACTTCAGTCTTCAGAATTTATTTGAAGTATAAATCTTTTATAATATTGTCTTTTGATCGTTTTAATGCATCCTTGCTGAAAGCAACTTATTAGTAGAAGTGTATGTATGATTGTTCACATAAAATCGTGGTTTGTCTATGCCACAATATTTGGATTCTGAGACTTTATGGGCAGATTTCAAGTTAATTGTCCGTGAAAAATGAGGACACATTTCTACAGCTTCTCTACAAATAGCTTACACAGATTAACAACACATGCAGCCAAAGTTTCAATTTTACACTTGATTGTCCATGAATAAGATATTATTGTGGGACATCTGGTCTTGTAGCAGAATGCTCAACTGCAAATTTTTCTGTGTAGTTGCAGTTCTCTCTGTACCTGTGCGGGGATTTCAATGGAACAGTGCTCCTGTCAGTGGTGGAGAATGAAACGTCAGCTTCTCCACTGATTTGGGAGAGGTCTGGACACTGGAAGGACACTTGGCAAGAGATCGCTCTGCCGATTACAGTGATCTTAAAAGGGTGAGATGATTAGTTGGATGGTTAAACAGACAAAAAATACTTTTATTAGTCCACAAGAGGAAATATGGGGTAAAGGGAGATCACCCCACCCCGCAAAATCATATAAAGAGACCATCCTGTCCCAGTACTGAGTTAAAAGGATCCCTTATCTGGCAAAAGGCATTGATCGTCTTGTGTGGAGGCGGTGTTTAGTCACACTTTTACATCATAAAGTGGCACATTTCACAGCCTGTCGTTTTGGCAGACTGGCTTCATGAAATTAGAAAATTCTAAATAAAACATTTACTAAGTAAATGGGAATCTCTGACAAAGAATATATCAAAACAGCAGTAAAGTAAAAAAAGAAAAAGAAAAATTTGAATACAAATTTTCGAGGAGACATATTCTTACCCTGTTTAGAATGGAATTGTTGACCTGCACTTGAATTAGGTTATTTCATTAAATGTCTACATATACATTAATAAATCTGATTTCATTCTAAAACAATTTGTGATTTGTTTTGAGCACAGCTTCCATCTTAAAGTGCAGGCCTTCTGGACTTCTGGATCTAAAGCTGACATTGCACTGGATGACATTTCATTGAGCGCAGCATGTTTTGACACAGGTAACCTTTCTGCCTCAAACATAAGTTTGCAACCAAACACTCAACAATAGGGCAGAATAATGGTTCTTTTGTTCTTCCCTTGTGTAAAAGTTTATTGACCACACTGCAGACTCGCGATTGCATCTAAGCAATCAGTGATAGGGCGTTTTTCAAAAATTTTCAGTATTTAGTAAGACAGACAGAAAATTTAAGATGTGATGCACCACACATGATGTCTAACCGCTGTCTCCATTTAGCAGAGGGAGATGGTTCTTATCACGCAGTTGATATAGATTCTGCTTGATTAGTTTTGAAGGAAAAGAGGGCGATAAGAGGACCTCCTATCTCACAATCCGCAAATGTCGTAAAAATGCCAACAATAGTCTTTCTGCTTTTCTAACAAGCATTTACAGATCTTCAGAATCCAGTTTCTTGCCATGAACGGTTGACCACAGGAGTTAACAAGCCCATTGATTGACATTCAAGACTTGTGAAAATAAAGATTTAGTATCCTCGTTAACTTTGTTTTCCAGGATCTGTGATTTTGAGAAATTCCTGAGCCATCTGTTCACAAAATATCGTCTTTAGCTTTCTGTTTAGTCCTCTTGCTGTCATATTATCTTTGACACGGTCTGTGGTCTCTTAACACCTTTAAATCATATCCAATAAAAGCTAGTATTTAAACCCTGTTGAACGAATTAGTTTGGACCCATAATGGTCTAGGCTGGTTTATCCTGGCTTGTGCTGGTTCAGTGGCTTTCTAAATGGTAAACTAGCAAGAATCAGCTGTATCAACATCATTGTCCTAGTGGAGATGTTTGACTGAGGAAGCCATGCTGAATACGCTGGTTAAGATGTGTTTTAGTCAAACCAGCATTTAATACAATTCTGATCTAGGTAACCAAAAGTAAAAATGGCAAGTTCAAAAAAATAAAACTACACAGGGGTTGTAAGAGCCATATTTTCATTTGTGTTCCTTGTTTTCTTTCCATATCTGGTTTATCAGAACTAAATGAACTGCTTCTTGGACAAGGACTACTGCATGATTTAGACTCCTTCAGTCCTCTCCCAGAACCCTTAGCGTCAGGTATGCGTCCTTTCCTGTGCATTACACAAATACACTACTGTTCAAAAGATAGTAAGCTTGTAAAAAATGTCTTGTATGTTCACCAAATTTATTTGATCAGAAATACTACTTACACGGTAATACTGTGAAATATTATTATGATTTTAAATAACTGTTTTCTATTTTAATATATTTTAAAATGCAAATTAATTCCTGTGATGGCAAAACCAAAAGCTTTAAAACAAAACCAGGGTCTTTTATTTTCAGAGGCTTCCCTAATGACGTGGTGGTTTACGTCCTGTGGAGCAAGTGGACCTCTAGGCCCAACTCAAGCCCAGTGTGACAGTGCCTACCGCAACAGCAACGTCAGTGTGGTGGTGGGGAAGGAGGGCCATCTCAAAGGTGTTCAGATGTGGAGGGTTCCAGCTACCAATATGTACAAGTAAGTTCAGAAGCTTGAAATCATTCTGGTTTAGAGTTGTTCTTGGATTCAAAACGGGTACTATACAGGTACCTCATTGATTTGGTGGAGAAGTTGTTTGATACTGCCAACAGGGGATCTGTTGTCCAAATACCATGTAAAAGTGAATTTCGCATAATTGGTGCCCTTTAAGCTAGTTAATAAGTCAGGCTTAACCAGATTTCATCCTGTGATCACCCTATGCTTGCAACCAACATCCAAAATTAATACAATTTAAATGTATTTCTGTGAAATGTTTGGTGCACCTTCACGCTGGTTTCATGTCAGTGAAACTACATCGCCACTGCAGCTACAGAAAGTATTCACACTGGAAACATTTGTACAGCATCACTGCAGCAGCTCCACGGCTACATATTTCTTAGAAAGACAACTGTATATTTGTTTTAACAAGTTGGTTATTTATTAGGGTGTCCATATTTCAGTTTTCCAAAAAGAGGAAAGTGGGGCCAGATGGAGATGCAGATTACAAGCATTTAAGTAAAATGTAATTTATGCAGTATTTCATAACCTTTATAAGATCTGCTCCCTTTACACAGAGTGCGTGTGATCGCCAAATCAAAAGTGAAAGTGAACAGCGAGCACTCATTCATAAGAGATTTAAATACTCTGCATATTGATAGCCTGCATGAGCAGGCGGCAATAGTCAGAAATTCAGCAGGAGGGGGATTAAGAAAACAGTCCCACGCAGGGCTTTAATTTTAAAATGCACACAATGATTGGTGACTGTAGAAAGCAAAAGCTGAATCCTGGACATTTTGGGTGTTTTATTAATCCTGGCTGGATGCATTTATTCTTTTTAGGTCCAAATAGAGGATAGTCTTGAAAGTTTGTTAACATGGGGATTCACATATAAACACGGGGTCACATGTAAATAGAAAACCGCAAGGACAATCAAGAAAACAGCTCCTATCCTGTTGTTTGATATACAGGCCATACTTTGATATAGAACATGCTGTTTATAATGTTTTTTTTATTTTATAATACATCATACTTTCACCCGAACAAAATAATTAATAACTTTCATTATTAATTAATTCTTTTTGACATACTCCAAATCTTAATAAAAAGCACTAGACGTGCTTATTCTGAACTCCTGCTTAATACTTATGTGTTGCTCCTGCTGCCGGTATGAATACACAATCTCTTTTAAAGGAGTAGTTCACCCAGAAATGAATATTCTATAATGAATTACTCACCCTCATGTCGTTCCAAACCTGTAAGACCTTTGTACATCTTCAGAACACAAATTAAGATATTTTTGATGCATTCCAAGTACAGCCCGAAGCCATTTGTTTTGAGAATAATGGCTGGCTGATGAAGTTATTGGCTGGCTAGCCGGCTCAGCCAAAACCTAAATGGCTGCTGCAGCCGCCAAACTTTTCATAGCTGCAAATGGCTGAAGCTGCCACTTCATGTCTACAGATGTCGATGTTATACTGATTAACTAGATCTCAATCTTTCCAAGCAATGCATGGCTTACACTATATTTCTACAAAATGCAATGCAATGTAATAAAGAAAACACCAGATTTTACTTTCACAACGTATGCGCATATTTATTTTGTAGTCTGTATGCTACTAAACATTTTCAAATAGCCTACAATGCATTTCACAATGCAAATTAGGCAATATCTACTTAAATATCTGCTAATTTGCATATATTTAAAAAAAACGAAATCTGAGTATTGGATAAAGCCAGGTTAAAAATAATTTTTTCATTGTGTTCACATATTAGATGGGGAAAAATTACAGAGGTATTTATGGATATCTACTTTTGTTATCCTGTAAATCAGAATATACTGTGTCAGTAGCCTTAAAAAATTATTTTCGCCATGTTTTTTGGAATAAAATGTTATATATATCAGGCTAGGAATAATATATTTACAAATACCTCTGTAAATGTCTTCATAATATAACTAGGTACTACTGAAGTGGAGATTTCGGACTTTAAGTATGAGAGAAAGGTCATTTTGAGAAAACGGGCTTTAAAGATTTATCATCAGCCAATGAGATTGCGCATTCAGTCTTTTTACTTTCACGATTGTTTGCTGATAAAAAGGAAATGACCATATTTGGATCCAAAAGGATTGCACAGAAGAGAGAGAGCTTCGTAACGGCGCATGTGATCGGAAGAGATCGCGGAGAAGTATGTTAAGAACGCAAACTTTTGTTGAATTTATGAGAAATCTACAGACGCAAACAGACGAAGTGTAGTAAAATAAAGTCCCAAATGTGTATTTTGGACTTTTTTTCTCCAAAAGTCTGAAAGAGGACATGTAATTGAATTGCCTGCCGTGTTTCACCTTAATATAAACACACACTGTTATCAGTATTTTTTTGGACAAAGTTTTGCACATTTCACTTCAATGTACACTGAAGCATGCGTCGTGAATTAGCAATGTGGAAACGGTGGTTTGTTACTGCAGTAATATCACGTTCAGTGCTATACATCTCTCCATATTCCAGAATATTTGGTTCATAACATCAATCTTTGAATCAGGTGTTTGTGCAACCGTGCCCTGAAGATTTAACAAAAGTCTGGGTAGGCCTAAGTTTAAAAAAAAAGTAGGAATTAGGAAAGTATGTGAGAAGTGAGATCAAAATTACATTGCTTGCTTCTTTCCGCCATTTCACCTCAGTGCGAGAAAAAAAATGCATTGCTTCTTCTGTATGGAAAGCAATTTTAATTGGTCGTCAATTCACTGTGAGTGTGTGTATCGTAGCAACGAGCACAAGACTGTGCTGTAATGAAACCAGTGGGAAAATAGATCTCGTGTATTGTTTATATATTTCGTGTGTGTATGTCTCTATGTGATAGAATTATTATTTGATGCAAATAATTTTAGACGGCTCAGCCAAACTTTATTAAATGGCGGCTCAATTTGCCTTAGGAAATTATTGGCTGGCGGCGGCTGAAATTCTAAATGGCGCAAATGGCGGCGCCTGGTGGCGGCTTCGGGGTCTAATTCCAAGAGCTCTCTGATCCTCTCATAGACACCAAGGATCCTTACATGATCAAGGCTCAGAAACGTAGCAAGGATATTGTTAAAATAATACATGTAACATCAGTGGTTCACCCGTAATTTTATAAAGTTACGAGAATAATAAAATAATAATGACTTTATTCAACAATTTGTCTCCTCCGTGTCATCCTATAGTGCTATCTTGGAGAGTATCACATACGTGAACAACGTATGTATGGGGATACATTATTTACATTCAGATCAAAGCGTAAACAATGTAAACAGCGTATCCGCTCACACAGAAAAGCATAGATTGTTTACGAATGTGATACTCTCCAAAATGGTGCAGGGAGGAGACAAATTGTTGAATAAAGTTGTTATTTTAGTTTTTTTTGTGCACAAAAATTATTCTGGTAGCTTTGTAAAATTACAGTTGAACCACTGATGTCACATGGGTTATTTTAACAATCTTTCTACGTTTCTGAGCCTTGCTCATGATAGTAACCTTGCTGTCTATGGGAGTGTCAGAGCTCTCAGAATGCATAAAAAATATCTTAATTTGTGTTTCGATGAGGACTGGAGGTCTTACATTTTTAGAGCGACATGAGTGACAGAATTTTCAATTTTGTGTGAACTATCCCTTTAACGTGCATGCCAAACAAATATGCACTGCTCACAGGCCACTCACGCTTGAGGTGTGAAACGTCCTTAGACTAGTTTTCACTTGTGCTTTCTCAACATAATCTTTGTAGTCTCAAAAGCAAAGATTCTCCCTTCAAAATCCAGTTGCGAGGAGGTACGTCAATACCAGGTGTAAACAGTTCATTACTTTCTTCCTGTGTCTCATCTCTCTCTTTTCCTCTCATTCATTTTTTTTTTATAAGGGCAGAGAGAGGCATGACTCATTGGTTGTAGGCACAGATAAATCTCTTCCTGTACTCTACTTAATCTGGCCCCTGTGTAGTCAAGCCTTTGAACTGATTTACAGTGATTATAGAGGCTAGTCATGGGAGCTCATTAAAAACAACTCCCCAAACTGTCTGTGAAGAAGGGCATGCAGGAGAGGTGCAGGAGACAGGTAAACATGCCAGATAACTATCAGATGAACTTATACAACACTATGTTGTGCTTTTCTTGCATTCAGGGTGCCAGACTGAAATATAGAGATCAGACCCAGGCTATCCCTCATTCGAAAACTGAATTATTTTATATTGTATCCTTTTGTTTTGGTGCCCTAAGCACTGACTGGCTTTAATAACAACAACAACAACAACAACAACAAAAATATTATATTTGCCTTGAGATAGGAAGTTGTATCTTGTTTGGGAATTAAAGTCTTTCCTTTTACATTTTAGGATTGATTAAGGTTGTATATTCGGTATATTAAAATGAGAGTATAATCACAACTCACTTATGGCTTAATAGTTTACTATGCTATTGTCGTATTAATAGTATATATTAATACAGGGATTTTCTAATTTTGTGATGCCAAGGACTCTGGAGTATGATGATCCTGCTGTTAGGAACCCCCTTTCTAACATATTAAGGCAGCTGTATTTTAATGTATAAAGACTCGTTAATACTTTATTATATTAATAAAATTAAGCATGATATTAAGAAAACATGTTGTTTCCAAATTAAAATAATTAGCTATAGCCTAATATTGACAGTGTACTACAGTGAATGCAAATGATTGAAATATTTGCACCTTGGTCCTTCAGAAATGACATTTCGTTCTTTTGTATACTGTGTATGTGGAAGAATGACAATAAAGCAAAGTTGAAGCTGAAGTTGATTTTCCAGGATTTCAGCTTATGGAGCCGCAGGAGGCAAAGGAGCAAAAAACCATAACAAACGGTCACATGGAGTCATCATCTCAGCTATCTTCCCACTGGAGAAAGGTGACATACTCTACATCCTAATTGGACACCAAGGAGAAGACGCATGTCCAGGAGTGAGTGAAGCAGAAACTCAGACTTGGCCATTGGGTTGCCATGATATATGCAATGTATTTATGTATAGCTCCCTGTTTACATCTCTATTGTATTCAAATATTCACAGAGGAACCCCCTGACCCATAAAATCTGTCTTGGGGAGTCTTCTGTGATAGAAGATGGTTTCGACAGCGATGGTTCAGGCTTAAAGAGGGCAGGGGGCGGAGGTGGTGGTGGAGGAGCCACATATGTTTATCGGGTAAGATCTTTCTTTTCTTCCCATTCTCATGTCTCAGACAAATCTTTAAAAATATCCATCATAGCCTTGTGAGTGCCCTTAAGGGGAACCATGTGGACAGCAGTCGTCGCCTGATAGTGTCAGTCTAGACAAGCATTTTTGAGACATCCTGAAATAATTTGGGGTCGTCTGAATTGGAATACAGATGGAAGTAAAGGCTTGTCTGGAATCATGGGATGCTTTCTTTTTTACTTGATTGAAAAGTACGTCTAATGTTGTTTTTGGGATGCACGGGGGCAGATGGAGAACGGGGAACCAGTGCCTTTGCTGATTGCAGCAGGAGGAGGAGGAAAGGCCTACCTGGAAGACCCTGAGAGCAGCCTGGACCAGATTTTCCTGGAACAATACGAGAATGACACCTCCGCCCCTGGTGTCAATGGCAAATCCGGAGCAGCAGGTACTCTACCAATGACAAAAATATATATTATGTTATTTTTTAATTATATATTATTTCATGGCTCAAAATGAATTCAGTTGATTAGTTCAACAGTGATAAGTTCTTTCAATTAACTCTTTTATAATAATGTTAACTACACTGAAGTTAAGCTATAGCTGAAATTGTGTCTCATTTATTAAGCCACTTAAAGGGGCAATATCTTTTTAAAGAGGTCATAAGACACGATCTCGTGTTCTCTTCGGAGTGTTACAAGCTGTTATGTGCATATATAAGATCTGTAAAGTTCCACAGATTAAAGTCTTAAACCCAAAGATATATTCTTTCTAAAAATTATTCGATCCCCTTTGTGCAGAATCTTTTATTCTTTAAAATCACCAATAAACGCAGTCTGTAAGTGTTTAGAAGCTTCTGTCACCTCTCTACTACAGTTTTGGCCCATTCCACACCTGAAAAAGCTTTCAGATCACTGATAATCTTTGGTTTTCTCATTGCCACTGCTTTCTTCAAATTCGATCACATATTTGAAATGAGAATTAAGCCTTGAGACTGAACAGGTCACTCAAGTACATTCTATGACTGATCCCTGAACCAAGCAGTAGTAGATTTGGATGTGTACTTTGGTATGACTGTCCTGCAGGAAAGTCCATTGATCATCAGCTTCAGTCTTTGCACCAAAGGCATCACAATTCTTGTCAAAATGGCCTGACAATTTAAAGAATCAATGATGTCCTTCATACAGTCATGATTTCCACTTCCTTCTACAGTAAAGAAACCCCATGACAGGACTGATCCACCTCCAAGTTTGAGGATGGAGATGGCGTTCTTCTGCTTATGAGCTTTGCCTTTTTTTGCAGCAGACATACCGCTGATCCATGGGTCCAAAAAGTCCAGTTTGGTCACATCACTCCATAAAACATTCCTCCAGAGCTCCACAGGTCTACACAAATGAATTTTATCAAGTTCAAGTTGGCTTTTTGTTCTTCTTGATCAAGAGTGGTATTTATCAAGATGTCTCAACATGAAGGCAATACTTGTCTAGTGTTCTTCTTACACACTGCATTGAAATGGTTTTCCTCCTTTCATCGGGTCATCTTGAAAGTCTTTGGCTGTACATTGCAGGTTTTTTCTCAGTTGCTCTGATTAAACATTTAATGATATTGTGCTTTTTCTTCCACACCCTCAAAGGTTTTCTGGTAAAACACACTTTAAGCTAAGAAATAAGGCTGAGAGCTGTGTCTCTAGGAACCTTCAATGTCTTGGAAATAATCATATAGCCTTAGCCTTTCTAAAGTAATACAACATTTCTTCTTTTTGCTTTTGTGAGATCTCTGAAATTTTTGCTACTCAACTTCAATACATGCATGGGCTAACTGTATGTGTAACAGCTCAAGCTAATTCTGTTTTTAATAGAGTTTCTAAAGGCTTAATTGTGTTTTGAGACTGTTTTATTCCAAACCATGCAAATAAGTGATTTACAAACAGCAATGTTGAATAGGGGTTGAATAATTATGACATAGCAGTATTATTAAAAAATCTTATAACTCAAATATATAACATTATATATTGACAATATCACTTTTAATATGCCAGTGAACTGTAATAGATGCAAGTTTTATTATATCCTGGATCTTCAGAAAAGCTTGTATTTGTAAAGTACTGCAGTCTCTAGGGAGTTGAATAATTTTGAACACAACTGTATGATATTGAAATTACTTTCTTTGAATGCTAACAGTTACTCTGTGGTTTAGATTTGAACAAAGGACAAGTATGCCTATAATTCCAGCGAATTCTTGCTATTCCCAAATTTATGAGTGTTGTATGGGCTCTCTAACTTCATTAACCACCTACCAGCTTTTTCACAACAGCACAATAGTGTCAGTTCAGCCATCGGGATCACATTATCTTATGACAGTCCTGTAAGTTATGAAGTAAGAGTTGTGGGATTTGGCATCTGGAGGATACTTTTTTTATGCAGAACTGTCATATGTAAGCAGTTCTGGGCTCTCACTTAATAGACATATGTGTCTGCTAAAAAAGTAGAAGAGCGGACAATGAGTAATAATTAGTATCTGTAAGTTTGCTGTATTTTGCCTCCTCAGACCAAAGGAATTTCTCTGTGGAACAGCTTTAAACTAAGATGCCCAGCACTGAGTAAACATGTCTGTTTTTCTGTGTGTGTGTGTGTGTGTGTGTTTAGGTGGAGGAGGTGGATGGAGCGACCTGTCTTTTCTCGCCTGGGCAGGGAAATCTCTTGTGGAAGGAGGTCAAGGAGGCTCATCCTGTCCTGAGGCTTTGTCAGTGCTGGGGTGGGCTACATTTGGAGGGTTTGGGGGAGGTGGGGGCGCTTGCACTGCTGGAGGCGGTGGTGGAGGATACAGAGGTGAATAATAGATTAAAAACAATTGCAAATATGTCACAATCACAACCAGAAACTTACTGAGGCTGCATTTATATGATCAAAAAATACAAAAAAATTATAACGTATTATAACAATTTAAAGGGATTTTAAAGGGATTTTAAAGGGATAGTTCACCCATTATTCATCCTCATGTCGTTCCAAACTTGTAAGAGCCTCGTTCATCTTCAGAACACAAATTAAGATATTTTTGATATAAATCTAGAGCTCTCTGATCCTCCCATAGACGGCAAGGTTACTACCACGATCAAGGTCCAGAAATGTAGCAAGGACATCAGTAAAACAGTCCATGTGACATCAGGGGTTCAACCGCAATTTTACGAAGCTACAAAAAAAAGCTTTTTGATAAAAATAATGGAGAAATAATGACTTTATTCAACAATTCTTCTCCTCCTCATCCCTGATGCTGTGGCGTGCCGCCATTATCGAGATAGTATCACAACAAGGAAGAAAAGTCTTTATTTTTGTTTCCTCTGTGCTCTAAGAGCATTCTGTTAGCCTTGTAAAATCATGGCTGAAGTCACATGGACTATTATACTGATGTCCAGTGGCGATTCTAGGATTTTCTTTTTAGGGGGGCTCAACCGCCAATAAGGGTATGATTAAAAAAAATATTATTTGACTATTAGAGTAGGGTTGTAAACTACTAACCTTATTGCAATCCACTATTCACTATTCCATTGTATTCCCTGTATTTCATATATGGGAGTAGGAGTACTGACTGAGCCATATACAACACTGAAAAAAATTTTTTTTTTTTTTACAATGAAGACTTCCTGATTCATTATTAGGACATTCATGTTTATTCTTTGATGATACCACTGGTTTTTCTTATGATATGTACGTGGAAATTGGCAGACAATTAAAACAACATAAAGGTTGAATGACTGCAATGAGTCTTAGGAACACAGTGGTATTGTGTGAGATTGGCTGTCTATGTTCTATTCTCACCTGACTGTTGGAAAAAATTTTGTATAGCCATCTACAATGAAATATAATTATTACTTTTTCTTTTTTAGCTTTTTAGCCTTTATAATCAACAATATGATTGGTTATACATCAAGTCACCCCCTGAAAATGTATTTCATTCAAATCAAATCATTTAAGTAACCAGTTAATATTCATTAAGAATATAGACAAAGCATGTATTAATGCAATTGTCTATTGGCAACATGTTTAATCTGTTCTATATTTTTCAATTTATAAAAAATAACAACTGGAATGATAAATTTGCCACTTCTATAAATCAATTACTTAAATCAAAAATCTCTTTACTCTACTCTAACTCTAATATAAGTATCATGATACACTAATTATTCATCATTACAAAATTATATTTAATAATACAAAACAAAATGACTCCACATAATGTTTCTCTTTCGGTGCCATTTAGTGCTTTCAGACAATGATGTGTATCGTTAATCATTTCTGGGCATGGCTGCATAATGAAATGCCGTAATGCACAATAATATGTTTTAAATTTTAAAAAGTAAATTAAAATATATCTTGATTATTCTAAAGTATGTTTTCATGGGTGTTAATCGCTTCATTTTTGTTGGAAGATAAAACAACTATCACAATGTGATAAGGGCTGAAGGTGAACACAGCGAAGACGTATTGGCATTGGATGAGAAACCGAACTGTGTATTGGTCCAGTAACATTAATGTATGTAAACTGCCATTACAAGAACTGCACCGATGCAGATGTCGTATCATAGCAATCTATCAATAAATGCACACACACACACACATACACACACACCTTGTACTCTCTGATGTCCGCTCTGCTTGGTTCGTGAATCCATGCAGACTCAGATCAGGGGAGGAGCCTAAACTTGCCGCAGCTTGCCGCCGTTTCATAATGACCAGTACATTGCATTTTGCTGTAGAATTTGTATATCTTTTTATTTATAGATTTTTTCTGCAAAAGCAAAATATTTTGGTGTTGTAATGGAAGACACATGAGAAGCTTAACACTACAAGGTTTAGATTGTAGTTCAAATGCTCTGTTCATAGTAATTATTGACCCCTTGCTGTGAGTTTTTACTGAAACACACTTTAAAACAAAGATCTGTTGTTAGTTATCACAAAGAATGACTTGCTTTGCGAGGCAGATGTTTCATTTAAAAAGATTAGTGTCCAGCCGTTGTTAAATCATCACATGTGCATTTGCAGCCCGAGTCTTTTTTTCCCCAATGTGGATGGTTTGTTTTAATGACAATTTTTATATATATATTTTTTTATTCTGATGCAACCTTTGCCCAGGCGGTGATGCACCCCTTCTTGATGGCATTACAGCAGATGGACATGACGGCGTCTCTTTTGTTCACCCCATGGGAAAGATATTTCTACATCCACTTGCAGGTCAGGCTTTATCTAATCCAGACTGTCTATACTGATGTACAGAATGATAGTCTTAAAAAAAAAAAAAAAAAAAGATCATAAAAAACCTGTTCACATGCATTTAGTTTTATTACACACATCCAGAAAACAGTCACTAAACTTGTAGATTATAACATTTCTAAGCAGAACTGTATTTACATAGATGTATACACAGACACACTCATGTCACCTAGAAAATATCTGAAATAAATCCTCCAATTGTTTTAATGTTTTGCAATACACCCAATATGCACTAGCACCGATTTCTTTCTCATCGAGGTTGGCTGTATTGAGAAAACAGGCCACGCACACATCTACTCTGATTCAGTAATAAACATGAAACTCGTGGTAAATAATAGAAGACCTTATGTGACTTAATGAAGTTGGCGCCACTGTTTATTACTGCAAGTGTGTTTTGAGTTAAAGGGCCAGAAAAGGCCAAGCACAAAGTTTTGACATTACTTCATGTTAATTTTCATTTAACAAGTCATTAACAAAAATTATGTAGCATATATATATATATATATATATATATATATATATATATATATATATATATATATATATATATATATATATATATATAATATATTTTAATCCAGGAAGACACCCTAGACTGAAGCACTGGAGTTTTGTGGGAGTACTGATGTATTTGTATGTGTTCTAGCTATGGAGAGTCATGGGGAGGCTGAGATCGAGGTGTATCTAAACTGCAGCCACTGTCAGACCCAGAGTTGTAAGAGAGATGAAGATACCAGACTCATCCTCTGCCTGTGCGACAGCGCCGAGGTTCTTGCATCAGACAACGTCACCTGCCTAGGTACCTAAACAGTCGGTGTCCATATGCCCTTTAAAATTTGTCTATAAAAGCCTGTTGGAAATATTTCTACTTCACCACTTCCTCTGTCATCTTCCAGTTGTCCCACTGGGCTCTCTGGCAGACGGACCCCCATCTCTGATATTTATCCTGGCAGTGATTGCGTCCACAGTAGTCACGGGTGTCGTTCTGACCTGTGCCAGCCTCACGCTCAGTAAGAGACTCTTCCAGTTCTGTGTCAATTCTGTGCCCTCCACATTCCATCGTCTCTGACATGCTTCTTCTATCTCCCTATGATGTTCCAGGACATCATTTGTCTTGTTAAATTCATTTAATTGAAGAGCAAATTCAGGGGAGTTCAACATCAGTGCTTTTAGAGCTGGTAGGAACAGTAATTATTAGGAAGAGTGGAAAATATAACTAGGTTTTTTTCATACCCACCAATTAATTTTGAAAGTACAAAAAATAACTTAAAACATTGGAGCCACTGGGCATTAGTGTTCCATCATTTAAAAATCAAAAAGAAGTTGCTTACTAAATGTGACATGAACAAAGCTGTGACACCAGGGACGATTATGTGGCCAAATTTCATACAGCACTTAAATACAGTGGGAAAGGGCACATGTAACCGTGTATATGTATGTACTTTAATCATAAAAAAAAAACATTAATTCACCAAATGTTACAGTAAAGACATTTAAATGCAATTAAATACTGTTCATTTGAACTTTGTTCATTAAAGAATGCTGAAAAAAAATCATTTTTTTTACATAAATATGACGCTTCACAACTGTTTTTAACACTAATAATTGTTCTGACACCAGAAGTTGTGAGAAATATTGCAAAGCAGCATTTCTGTAGGATCATGTGACTGAAGAAATGGCTGCTAAAACTTCAGCTTTGAATACATTTCATTTGAAAATATATTCAAATAGCGTTATTTTAAAGTGGTAATAATATTTAACAAAATTACTGTTTTCACTGTGTTTTTGATCAGATGAATGCAGCCTTGGTGAACATAAGAAAAATATATGTATACGTAAAAATCATAGTGACCCAAACTGTTGAATCCTATTGTACACAGGCGGATGTGGATGACATGAGACTTTACAGCCCCCGTCCCTCATTTTTATGAACTATAAATGTTTATTACAAAAGATTTAAGTCATACTAAATAAGCCAGCTGTCAGTTAGGCCTCCAGCAATATTCACATATATTCACTTGTTTCTTAATTCCTATCATTCTGTGGTTGCTCTTGCTGTTAATTTTACACTTACTGAAAAAAAAAATGTTTCTTTTAATATATCTTTTGTTAGGTTTTGAACAGTGGGCTTTTTAATATTTGTACAAATTACTTGCTTGTTTTTTGATCTAACTACTGTTTATAGTGTTGCACAATACCCCGTAAAGGAATGAGGAGGGAACTAAAACAGGGACTGCTATTAACCTTAAAACATGGCCTTTGAAATTAATTTATATAAATAAACAATTAAGCCAAATTACTTTCAAAACTAACTGCAGCCTCACTTATGGGCTTTTTCTAAATGTGTGCAGACCAGTATCTTAATTATAAGTGCTGCTATTTAGCTTGTGTCTTTTTGTACTTGCAACAACATTTTATGCTTAAAAAGGTTTATTTTCCAGTACCGGACAGTGAGGGAATATTGTGGGTGCCATGATGCACTGTCCCTATAAATGTGAGCAATTATTGAGGATATCATTTTTCCTCAAGAATATTGCTTAAAATTCATAATACTTTCATCATGCTGGTGGCTGTCCAAAATACTGACCCTTGAGTTGAATAGGGAAACTAAAGAGTTTGTATATCAAATGTCAAAAGCAGTGACTTTGGGATGCATTGGGATTTGTGATTATATTGACAATTACTTTATTACATATAATCATTTAGGATATTTTATTGGCTTGGCTATAAATAGATAAAAAGGATATGGTAAAATAAATAATATATCATATATGTTACCATATCCTAGCTGATATTATAAATCAATCCAGTTGGCTTTTTCCCCTAGCATTACAATTAAAAATGTTATGCTTAAATGAAAACTATAGCCATTAAAACATTATAATATGCAGTAGACGCTTTGCATAGAAAGAGTTTTTTTTTTAATAGAAGAAGGTAATTACTTGCTTTTATCATCACCTTAATCTGGCCATTGTCAATAAATAAAGAATATGACACTTTACAAAAAGGTTTTAGTGATTATCTAAGATTAACCAACAATGAGCAATACACTTTGTTACCTGTAGTTAATATATAAAAAAGCTGTTCATTAATGTTAGCTCAGGCCCATTATATAATATTAACAGATAGAGCTTTTGATTTTAATAATGCATTGGTGAATGTTGAAATAAACATTTAGTAAGATGTTTTTCATTGTTGTTTGCTTAGTTCCCCAAATGCATTAAATGTGACTGAGATATGCCATAAACAAACAGTCTGTCACAGTGCTCTAACTTTATGTATATGCTATGGACACTTATTTCTATAAATGCTTTATTTTTTTATTGACCATGCTTAATATCACATATGCTCCTTATGTTTGATTTAAAAACATATATTGTTTGTTTGACCTGTGCACTAACTGTAAAATGCTGTGCCATGACTTTTGTATGTATTTTTAAGGTAAATAAAGACGTCAAAACACAAATTCCCAAAGAGAAGTGGAACTGACTTCTTAAAAGTTACTTCTTGTGTCTATTTCGCGGATTGTATTTAATTCTCTACAAGTTATGTGTACACAAAACTCAAATTCAAACAGCTGGGTCCTTAGATAGCAGAGCTCCACTGGACGCTAATTCTGTGTCTTCCCCTGAGCTCTCCCCCATGCAGGTTGGTAGTCTTTGCTCGGGTTTCCCCCCTCTCACCCCTAATACCTGGTCAACTTCCTGCCGGCTTCGCTTCGCGCCACTGCGCCAGCAGCCCGATGGCAAAAGGGGACCTCTCACCTCCACGCAGCGCCCTCCCTAGCAGACTACCAACCTGCATCAGGGACATGGGCAGCCTCCACTGAGGGTGAGTCCACCCTGCCCGATCGCTTGCTGACAGGCCCACAACTTTAGTCCTCACCTGACGGGCTTTTGTGGTTTTAAATTCAAGAAAGATGAAAGTTTTGTCATCTTGATAGAATTCCATGGGGAGAAATAAGTGCACTTGGTTGTTCTGTTTCTTTGAGAAAATTACCATCATGCTGAAAGCTTTAGGATACATCAATTTCATCGCACTCTGTAACGACCAATAATTCTACAAATTAAGCAGGTGGAATTATTCTTAAATCATGATCATTTTTGCTGTGTTTTTGTCTTTTTGCAGTCTATTACCGTAAGAAGAACCACCTGCATGCGGTCAGGATTCGACTACAGAGCCCAGAGTACAAGCTTAGCAAAATCCGCTCGTCCACCATAATGACGGACTACAACCCCAACTACTGCTTCGCTGGCAAGGCGGCCTCACTGAGTGAGCTTAAAGAGGTTCCACGCAAGAACATCACCCTCCTCAGGTATCTATATGCTGCTTCACACATACTGTTTGAGGTCTGTAAGAGTTTTCAAATGTTTAGAAAAAAATATCTTAAACTTAGCATGACTGCATTCATTTGATAAAAAATATTTGGTAAAACCAGTAATATTTTGAAGTATTATTCCAATTTAAAATACCTTTTTTTTTCTATTTTAATATTTTAATACCTTAATGTAATGTATTACTGTGATGGTAAAGCTGAATTTCAGCAGCCATTACTCTAGTCACCAGTCTTAGATGATTCTTCAACAAATTCTAATATGCTGATTTGGTGCTCAAGGAATATAAAAGGTATCTATGTAATAGTTTTTTTTCAGGATTCTTTGATGAACAGGAAGAAAGAACAATATTTATTTGAAACGAAAAATTTTTAAAATTCTAAATGTCTTTAATGCATCAATGCTGAATTAAAGTATTATTCCTCAAACTACTTAACAGTAGTGCATAATGGATCATTCTGAGACTTCGAAAGCTACTTTTTCTGATTTAGCTTTTTTTCATTTTTTTTTCTTCAAGACTTTTTGATCTTTTTGTTAATCTAGGTTAATGTTATTTATAAATATGCTAATATTGTCTAATGTTTATTTATAATACAGTAATGCTAATTTATATAAAGCAAATAAAAAATAAATTGGTTTATGTCTAATAAACTTGGTTAATGTATGAGATGTTATAGAAGATTTTCCATTTTCACTTCTTGATACCTAATGCATTAACTGAAGGTTAAATTGGTTAATATCTGAAATATTGCTTCGTCAGTTTCTACAGTAAGGAAACTGTGAGTCATCACATGTTACTGTACATTCTGGGAATTCTGCAGAATTTGATTTGAAAGTCCAACACAACCAATGTGCATTGTATGTTTACATTATGTCTGTGCACTACTGTATGTTTTATTATGGCTAATTTGTAATGCTTTCAGCTCCATTTAACACATCACATTTGCATTCATTCTGCAAAATTTCTCAAATTGCCTTCAAAGTTAATGAAAATATAACCCCAGGTTATGAAGGTCCTGTTATTAGTTAAAATAATGTTCTGGGTTAAATACAAGTTGAGCTCTGTTGACAGCACATGCGACATGCTGTTGAATAAAAACGAGATTTCACGTTGACTTGTACTTAACTTAAAACAAATTTTAGTCTGGAAGTCTGCTGAATGTATCCCATTCAACCCACAATATTTCTTTAATATTCTTTGATGACATACGAAAATAATTTCCACATTTAAAACATGTGAGAAATGATGCTGTCTTGCATTTTTAACTATAGGGCTTTGGGACACGGTGCCTTTGGGGAAGTGTACGAAGGACAGGTTTTGGGTATGAATGGAGAGAACACAGCCATGCAGGTTGCTATAAAGGTGAGTGTTCCCAGATCTGTCTTTCCCTTTGAAACTGGTTTCTGGCTTGTCTTAATTGATCCTGTGATTTATCTCTTTCCATTCTTCTGACAGACTCTCCCAGAAATCTGTTCTGAGCAGGATGAGATGGATTTTCTAATGGAGGCTCTGATTATGAGGTATGCTTGGCTGTAACATACACTCACAGCACTGCTCTGGCCGCACATGTGTGCCACAGACAGAAAAAGACATTGTCATTCCAATCCTCTGCTCTCAGTCAAACTAACTGTAGGCTATGAAATCTGTTCCTTTCTTTTTAAACGTTTGTTGCGATTAGCGGGTTCACATCTGTTGTTTGTGTTTGAAGGTATGACATCCTCTTTAGTCAAGCAGCAGATGTTTTCTAGTGATTCATATTCTTCTGAGCAAACCATACTTTAGTTAATGAACAACATCTTATCCTTCATTTGCATGGGCTACATCAGTGGTTCCCTAAAAGTGGATATTCAGATTTGGCCTTGTAAAACTGATCATTTAGGCATTTAAAAATAGCGTATTATATAAAATAATATTATTCTATAAAATAAAATTATTTCAAGTAAAGTTGTTTATAGAAATAAATTCATCAACTTTATTAAACAAAAAGTTTTAAAATATATATATATATATATATATATATATATATATATATATATATATATATATATATATATATATATATATATATATATATAATAATATATATATATATATATATATATATATATAATAAATATATATATATATATAATAAATATATATATATATATATATATATATATATATATATATATATATATATATATATATATATATATATATATATATATATATATATATATAATAAATATATATATAATTCATTAACAAATTGTTCCTTTTTAAATGAAGTCCAGTATAATATTAAGAACTATTATATCGGTACTTATGATTTTACTTGTACAATATTCAGATTTATTGATGGGATTATGGGGATATATACTGTAAAAGACAAAAAATGTTTGAAAAAGTAGCCTAAATAATGCATTTAAAAATGTTATGATATATTGTAAGAATAAATAGTTAGTGTATTTTAGTAATATGTTGTTAATGTGCCACAATAGGCAAAAAGTATCCCACTGTTCAGTACAGCAGTTTAACATGTTCTCAGAGCTTTGTTGCCATTCAGTTCAAAATTATCCAGTTGGGGGTTCGATGCCTTGCTCAAGGGCACCTAAGTCGTGGTATAGCCAGCCTGAGACTTGAACCCACAACCCTAGGATTAGGAGTCAAACTCTCTAACCACTAAGTCACGACTTCCCTTAATAATAATAATAGTCAACAATGTGCATAGTATTATTAATAAACCAAGATGAACGCTCTTTTGTGTGTGCAGTAAGTTCAGCCATCAGAACATTGTGCGCTGTATTGGCGTCAGTCTGCAGATCCTGCCTCGCTTCATACTGCTGGAGCTCATGACAGGAGGAGACATGAAGACTTTCCTCAGACTAAACCGCCCCAGAACTGTGAGTGTTTGCGTGTGTTAGCGTGTGGAGACATCATACTATCCCTGGTTTCTCAGTTAGCACTCATTTTTGCCAACATCTGTGGAACACACTTTGCAATAGAAAACAACAATTATAATTCCATTTATTATGAAGAGAAGTAAGATATGCACACTTTTAATACTAAAAGAACTTTCAAAATGTAATCTTGCCTTTTCACAGAATCAGCCGTCTTCTCTAAGCATGCTGGAGCTTCTGCATATGGCCAGAGACATTGCGCTTGGCTGTCGTTATCTAGAAGAGAACCACTTCATCCACAGGTGATTTCTCAAAGCCAAACCTGACTGAAATTTGCCCTAAAGTAGCCTTCAAGTGGAAACCGCTCTTCAGTCAATATAAAGATGCCACTAACTCACTGTTAAAGTTAGTTGTGTATGTCTGGTGTGTGTTTCAGGGACATTGCAGCACGAAACTGCCTTTTGACCTGTCCTGGTCCAGAGAGAGTGGCTAAAATTGGAGATTTTGGCATGGCTCGAGATATTTATAGGTGTACTTCTTATCTCAAATACATTTTCCTGGTTTAATACCTGTTAAGTATAATAAGGAGCACAGGCATTGAATTTTGATTAAGGACTGCTTTGCATTGCAGGGCGAGTTACTATAGGAAGGGTGGCCGTGCCATGTTGCCGGTGAAGTGGATGCCACCTGAAGCCTTTCTAGAGGGCATTTTTACATGCAAGACTGACACCTGGTAATAACAGTTCTGCTTTACTAAATTATCATTTTTTTGTCAGCAATGTCAAGTTGTAAAGGCGTTAAAGAATCGATTTTTTTCATCAGTGATTAGTGCTGCAGAGACCAGAGGCCAGACATTGCAGTTATTACATGCAATTTGTCTCCATCTGCAGGTCTTTCGGAGTACTGCTGTGGGAGATTTTCTCTCTTGGATACATGCCTTATCCATGCAAGACCAATCAGGAAGTGCTAGAGTTTGTAACAGGTGGAGGTCGTATGGATCCTCCTAAGAGCTGCCCAGGCCCTGTGTGAGTAACAATAACAGCTTTGAGAATGGATCTTGGGCCTGACTTGGACTTAAATAAATGTAAATGTAAAAAATGTTAATTAAAATGTAGAGTTGTAAGCTGAAACCGTGGATTAATGATTTAACTCGAGCTGCTTGGCAAAAGTGTAGGAGAGCTGAGCGCCAATGGAAAAAAACATAAGTTGCAGGTATTTTATGATATCCTAAAGGACTGTTGGCGTAATTATCAGAGAACTGTTAAAACTGAAAAGACTAAATACCTCACTGATGTGATCGATAAAAATGGCCATAAACCTCATGTTCTTTTTAGAACAATTAATTATGTTCTTCATATCCCCCCAAAAAATTCCTCCACTATTAAGATTACCACTATTAGAGCTAGCATTTCACCTCCAGCCTTTGATCCTTTCATTTCCATAGAGTGTGCTGCAGTCTTCATTGAGTTTGAGCCTGTTTCCATCCTGGCCCTTAATGATATTGTTACAAACTTAAAAAAACGTCAATTTGTCCCACTGATATCATACCACCACGTCTTTTTAAAGAAGTATGGAACACTATTGGGTCAAACATCCAAGCAATTAAAAATAGTAGTCTTACTTCTGGCTGTGTATGTGCCACTTTTTTTAAAAGAGGCTGTGGTGCAGCCCCTTATCAAAAAACAAAATCTGGACACTTCAGGGTGAAGACTCAATAAATAGGCTGTTAGATTGTTTTTACGACATTAAAGCATGGATGGCTTTAAACGTTTTACATTTTAATGAAAGAAAAACTGAAATTATGATTTTTAGACCTAGCAGTTCTACTAGCACCTCCAAATTGGACCTGGGACCTCTGATGCCCTACTTCAAGTCTATGGTAATGAACCTTGGTGTTAAGATGGTGATCTTCAACTAGAGAAACAGATGAATTCTGTTGTTAAAACTAGTTTCTTTCAACTTACCAAGGCTACTTACCAAATTGAAGCCTTTTTTATCTTTTAAAGATTTTGAGAGTTTTATACATGCTTTTATCACCACTCGCCTGGATTATTGTAATGCTTTATATATAGGAGTTAACCAGGCCTCTCTCTCTAGATTGCAAATGGTTCAGAATGCTGCCACTCGACTCCTTACAGGAACTCTTCATTGGCTACCAGTTTGTTTTAGAATAAAGTTTAAGATTTTATTGTTTGTATTTAAATAGATGAACTACTGAAGACGCATACTCCTCTGAGGTCATTAAGGTCTGCTGACCAATTATTCTTATCTGTCCCTTGAACACGGCTCAAAAATAGGTCAGAGTAGCTCCTAGCCTTGACATTTTTAAATCACGACTCAAAACTCACTTTTATTCATTGGCTTTTAAGCCAGCCTGAGAATTTATAATCTGCATTTTAATCTTCTAGTTTGTCACTTGTCACTTGTGTTTTATACTCATGTCATGTGTTTATAATTTGCAGCACTTTGGCTAACCTCGGTTGTTTTAAATGTGCTTTACAAATAAAATGTTATTGTATTGTATTGTATAAGCTATAAAATATTAGTGAAATGTTGGATTTTGTTCTGTTTTAGTTATCGGATCATGACACAGTGTTGGCAACACTGTCCAGAACACAGACCAAACTTCTCGACTATTTTAGAGAGGATCAACTACTGTACACAGGTATAACAGGGTCAAAATTTGAAAGATTTAGATTTCAGTATATTAGGTGGTATGTTCATTTAATTTACTTAGATGAGACATTTTCAAACTTTTTGCTGTCAAGGTCCACCCTTACTGAATCTATCTATCTATATATCTATGTGTGTATATATATATATATATATATATATATATATATATATATATAGTTATAAAAAAAAAGTGTCTGTAATGTTAACAACTCTGAAAAAAAACCCTTCTTTTTCTTCAGAAAACTACAAAACTAAAATGTCATTTTATTTCTTAATCTTAAAAACTTGAGATGCCAACAGAATAAAATGATCACAATTATTATATAAACAATAATGATAACCGCTCACTTACATCACTCGTGTTTACCCTTTTTCCCACCTTTTTCTCCATTTCATCATTCTTCGTCACACATTCTACGATCTCTCAGGACCCTGATGTCATCAACACCCCTCTGCCAGTGGAGTATGGTCCAGCTGTTGAAGAAGAAGGTGGCACTGTGATCCGTCCTGAAGGATCAGGCAGTATGACCCCTCGTCTAGTGGCCCACCCTATGTCCCAGGATGCTTCCCCTCGACTGGGCATCACCGGTGCTGCCCCACAGGCCCTCAAACCTTCAAAGCTACAAAGACCGGTCCATCTCACACAGGATGTGGGCATGTACCGAGAGACATTGGAGACTTGTTGGGCTGAGCCGGTTCCTGCTCCTGGAGTCTGTCCAGGACAGTGGCTTCAAGTTCCAGAGCACCGGCCGTGCTCCAGGAGTAGTTCATCATCAGGCAGCCAGAAGCTAAAGAACAAGACAAAAAACCTTTGGAATCCCACCTATGGTTCCTGGGTCCTGGAGAGTTTTGGACGAGGGAAGACAGCCCTGTGCCACACCCAGTCCATGCCTCTGTCTTGCAACAACACGTCCATGTCTGTCCCGTCAGAGTTCAATGACCCTGGAGTAGAAGTTAACGCAAATGTCTCAGCGTCTCCACCTCCATCTGCTGCATCCTCCCAAACTGCATTCAGTCCGACAGGGACTTCCTCTCAGAAGGGTTCAGCAGGGGCTACGGGCGGCTCGATTACTGCAGTTATGGACTTGGCAAAACTCCAAAGCTTCCCGTGTGGCAACGTAAACTATGCGTATGATGAGCAGACTTACGAGACTGAGAGTTTGCCTGTAGCTGTGTCTAAATCTGTGGAGCCCAACACAAGCTCTTCAGCTACATCTTCACTGGCTGCCCTCGGCCTGGCCAAAACATTTACCCACAGACCACAGGTTAAGCGCCATGCTAGCTACGGACATGAGGACATAAGGAGGTACACCCAGTCTGAGAAGCCCACGAGGGACAGAGATTCTGGCTTTTCCTTGTCTGAAGACCTCAGTGTCACCCCTGTGTAGAGTTGAACGGTCCAACTGAGAAAATGCCTCATTTCTGGTGTTATTTAGTTTTTGGCACATAGGTATTTTACTGCAATAACTGCAGTGGATTAGCTAGAGGTGGAATGACAGGTTAAAGCTGGAATACGCTTTACGACTTTTGAAATCTGAATATATTTTAAAGCACTAGGCAAACACTAGGTAATTAAAATTGTCATTAATTACTCACCCTCATGTCATTTAAATACGTATGACCTTAGCTCATCTTCAGAAAATTAAGATATTTATGATGAAATCCGAGAACTTTCTGACCCTGCATAGACATCAACATGACTGAAACATAGTAAGGACATCATTAAAATAGTACATGTGACATCAGTGGTTCAACCGTAATTTTCTAAAGCCATCAGAATACTTTTTGTGCAAAAAAAAACTCAAAAACAACAACTTTATTCAACAATTCTTCTCCTCTTCATCCCCTACTCCACTATTATCAAGAGTGCCATGTTGCATCAAAAAACGTCAAAAAGCTCTTGGATTTAATCAAAAAATATCTTAATTTGTGTTCTGAAGATGAATGAAGAACTACAGTGAGTAATTAATGACACAATTGTCATTTTTGGGTTTACTGACCCTTTAATGATCGAAGATGCGATCACATTTTTTACCCCCTTTTTTGTTTCCTGCAAACAATTTGATTGTCAATAGTGTCGTAATGTATGAAGCAGAGCTCATACCAAACTCACTTTCAAACCAGGCAGTTAGGTGTTGGTCAACATAGCAAATCTAGGCGATAAACTTGAACCTGCTACAAAATCTGATTGGGGAAATCTTTTTCCCTTGTGTGAAATTCCTGATTGAGTGGATTCATATTGTAATTCACTGGACTTTGCCTGCTTAAAACCTTGCAGAACAACTCCAGGACAGTGTGACCTCACCCTGAAGATAACAAACTATCAGACTTTCAAGTCATTCCAAAAACAACGGAGATTGATGGAGAAGCATGACAAATAAAAACAACGTGTTCTAAAATCACCTTAAAATGTCAACAGGTTTGATACTCTTCAAACGGATTGGAATCATGCTCTGAAGCTAAAAAAAATCAGTCTGTATCCATTTTACACTATGCAAATTTCTGTGAAATCTGTGACTGCCAAAATCTGCAGTCTTTCTGTAATTTGTGTCATTCTTGTCCAGATGGTGAATCAGGGCAAAGATCTGAGAAAAAGTTGTGCAGTGTATTCCAGCCTTTAATTACTGCCAGTTGGAAACTATGTGCGAGTGACTACATTATTTCTGTGAGGTACCAAAGACATGAGGAGTTGTAGCTAATTTGCTATCAAGAGGCGTCTCTCCTGTAAATGGCTGATGGTTTCTATGGAAACTTCCACTTGGCTAATAGCAGCCCTTTTACACTGGATTCTCATCTACTGTCAACACTGTGAAAACACGTGATGTTCACTTTAAGGACCACATGAAATGAGAAGTCCTTTTCTACTGATTAGTCATAATTAGCAATTAATATATATGTAGGTTTAGATGTGCTTTACGAATTACCATTTTGTAGCTGGTTTTAAGTGTATATTACAAGAAGATCCAAAGCATGTTCAGACCCAACACAAAAGGAAAGTCATACTCCATGCCACCTAACAATCAGTCAAAATCTAGCAAAACTGATTTGTTTAAAGGTGTCATGATGCAATTTCAAGTTTTCCTTCTTCTTTGGAGTGTTACAAGCTGTTCGTGCATAGATAAGATCCCTAAAGTTGCCAAGACTAAAGTCTCAAACCCAAAGAGATTCTTTATAAAAGTTAAAACTTGTCCACACCCTCTTTAAACACCTCGTTTAAGCACGCCCCCACGTCTATGTCACTGTGTGGGAAGACTATGATTCTCGCTCTAGTATTTTTGCTGCCGCCACCATGTTAGACGTGGAGACGCTGTGTGTTTCATTGTGAAAGCAAAACTTTGTTTGGTTTTCCAAAAGAGGACACCACTAGATATCATTGGTTAAGTTGTATTTACAACACTGTTCCAGAACAGTTCAACCCAAATATTCAAATGTAGGCAGTGCATTTTATGGAGGAGTGTTTTCTGAACCTGGGAAGGCAGTGCACAAAGGCTGTTTCAATTCCAACTTTGAAAGAACAGTCTGGTGCTTCTGACTCACAGTCTGTAATTACGTTTACATATTTAAAGAATTTGCCACTGACGATTCAAACACAAGTTTTGAGCAGTGTAGAGTAGCGCTTATTGTTTGTCGTTTCTCCAGTCACAACATGGTTTTATGTTTACGCGGCGCAATACGCAATGCAACTTGTGCAAACACAGTATAAATCATTATAATCAGTAATTATGTCCCCACTGGATACGACAAACGCCTAATTTTTAATGAGTTTTATCGCTTTTGTCTTGTCGCCTGGGGACACACGGCATCGCTGTATGTTTAGGGGCGTAGCATTTTCGTCACACGCTTGAAGTATTTAGCCAATCACAACACACTGGAGAACTGGCCAATCAGAGCACACCTTGCTTTTCAGAAAGATGAGCTTTGTAAAAAATCAACACGTTTCAGAAAGGCAGGACATAGAGGAGCAACAGTAATGTACATTATGTGGAAAATAATGTGTTTTGTGAAACATTAAACTGCATAAACACATTAATGTTCTTTTTAGCAACATCATATGACCCCTTTAAAGTAATTGTCTTTTTAAGTTATTTGAGTGACTTGACGAACTTTAAAAGAAACAAACAAAAAGAAAATGGTTTAAAAAAGGGATGGTTCACCAAAAAAAATTCAATTGTCATTATTTACTTACCCTCAAGTTGTTCCAAACATGTATGGCATTTATTTTTCTATTATTTTTAGAGTGGTTTCCATACAATGAAAGCCAATATGTTGTCTTTATTTTTTTTAAATTAGAAAAGTCATGGAAATGCCATCACAGATTTTTTTTCTTGTGATATTTACTGTATGACGGCCTCCGTTTCTGAGAAACCCTGGAAATATGACAGAGGTCAATTGAAACACAAAAGTAAGAGTAAGTCATATAGATATGGAACGACATGGAGATGAATAAATGATGACACTTTTTTTTTTCTCTCTTTTTGGGTAAACTAACCCTTTAAAGATTAGCACTATCACCAGTAACTCAGAGGTACATTTAAAAAGGTGGCAGTGTGTTGCAAAGTATTAGTAATAAAGAAATGCTGGCAGAAAGCACCTGTAATCTCAGATCAGGTGGACTTTAAAGGGTGTTTTGAGTAGAAAGTAGCATCAAGGACCATTTATTTTGACTAGATTTAGTGTTTTGTCCTTTGTTATGTCTGCTGTTAGCTTTGAAAAATCATTACATTTAGAAACAGTATGTTGCCTTTTCACTGATGGTGTCTTTTGTGTGCGAAACGTTGAGATAATTGTGAGGGCTTCACAAAGGTGTTGCACCAAATTTGTTGAAAGTAAATGAGTTGTAACTGTCATGGTGGAGATTGTATTGATTTATATCTCAATGCACTCCAATAGGGAGCTGTCAAAAGACAACCATTTTTTTGCTATTTTTCAAGTACCTTTCCCTCTAAAATAAATAAGTATAAATAAGTGAATTTTATCTTTAGCTACCCTATGTGAACTGTGACTATGTTAATCACCTGCAGGAAAATTCTAAGTATTACAGCAAACACAATCACGAACCGCATAACACCTCAGTGTGGTAATATGATGCATGAGAAGTTTGATTTCGAGACTATGCTTAGGTAATACTAATTATTCTCAAATATTTTCTTATATATTGTAGTTATTAGGTAAATGTTTTTTGTGTGACTATATTTATTTGTGTGTGCATTTATTAGTTATTTTAGGCTTGAAAGCCTTGTGCAAATTTAGAGACAAATGAGACTGAAGTGTATTAGCACAATCTTACATTTTATCTTTGTCTTGTTTAACCATTTAAAAGTTGCGAAAAAAGTAGGAGCTTTTTTAGTTGTTGTTCTTTTGTCTTTTTTATTTTTTTTAAGGATACTCGATTGAAGGGTAGAAATAGTTTTACTTTAGTTAGGAAAATGAGTGCTGTATTTTGGATTAATATTATTTTCACACTGAACTAACCCTTATGATATGTAGCTGTACTCATTAATCTGTTTTATTGGTGTTTGTTTTATTATTATTATTTTTGTTGAGGTTATCACTGCCAATGTTCTGCATGTGTCTTGCTTTTTATGGAAGACTTTGCAGGGGTTTATTTCTAACCAGCCAGACTAGAGATGAACCATCATATAAAGTGAATTTTAATGTACTTGTATTACCTGTAATTTTTATGTTAAAAGATGGACATTGCTGCGTAATAGCAAACCTCAAATAAATTGTTTTTGACTATCATCCTGATATGAAAGACTAAAATGATTTTCAGGAATACAGAATTATTTTTGAGCAGATGTTTTATTTGGCATAAATGTACTGCACAGGCAACACTGTAACAAAACTCACCTGCCCCCATAAACAAAATAGTGTTACAAGGTTAAGTTTGTCTGATAATGAAACACTTTCAGTGGTGTGTAGGTATAGAAAAATACAACCCAAGTTCTGAAACCATAAAACCAATACAATATATTCATAAAATCATCTGAAGAATTTACAAGACCACCCTTGATTGATCACTGCAGTCCAAGCGATTAATATCATCCTGTTGTACTATAAATGCACATGTGCTGTGCATTATTCACATTGCATCGCTGTATATTTGTTCTACAACACACTTGAGTGCATGTGCTGCACCTACTGTACACTCTAGTTTGATGGTACTTTAAAAACAGTCAGTTGTGCAACGTCAGTTTGACCCTTCGCCACGACCTGCCCCCTTAGTTACTTTTGCTATGTCCGACATGGCATGCTGTTTCCACGCAGTGAACAATAGGCTCCATCGCGGAGAAAAGAGGAAAGCTGACAACTTGCCGACAGACAAGACAGAGCAAGTTACTTTACGCATGAAACAAAGTCTCAGCTTTCAAATTTTGTCACTTCCAAAGAAATTCAAACAATAATTACTGTTTTGTTGCTCTTTGATGTGTCGTGACAGATCACTGTAATGCTTCAGATTAAGCAGCATATGAACCGATCATCTTGTCATATTTACTAGTTAACGCATGAAATAAACATGAATGAACATCAGAAGGTATTTTGTTTCAACCGCGGAAAGACAACAGTATACACCGTTTTTCAAGTTTAAGTCCACCGACATTAATACTCTCCTGTCTGGTGAAATGAGCTGATTCGGCGATATGATTGGACATATCGCCTGTCAATAAAGCTACCTGTGAACAGTCAGTTGTTTGACTAGTGTTTGTTGGGCCCAGACATGGAACAATGTTGCATACAACTATGGTAACCTTGATTCTGTGTTATATTAAGTGCGCTGAAATAAACAATTGATTTGAATACATTCCAGCATGCAAACCCAGCCAAAAGAATTGAACAAGTTTGACTGATTTTGATTCTCATAATCGTAAAAAGTTTGAATGAAAGGTCTATGCTCAAGTGCTTGAATTTTTTTTAGGCAAATAAAAATTGTACTCTCATGTGGATTTCTTTACCAGCTGAATTTAGTTTTCAACCTTTTTTCGCTGGACTTTAGGGAAGAGCAACTGTATAATGCATAATGACAACAAACAAATCATCATTTTCAAAACCATGATCATGGTGAAATGCTTTTACAGCTTAATACTGTAAAGTAATGGACTCTGTCACTTGTAGCCTCCCTATAATGCACTGCAAAGGGTTTATAAGTGTCTATCAGCATGCCATTGCTGTTACTGGGACAGTCAGAAGTTCACAGTAAGAGGGTCACTCCCTGGCCAATGAGGAAAGAGTTTGCATCAGGTTGTCCAGGCCCCATAAGTATCCGTCTTCTCGGTTGCCCTCCTCCCAGGGTCTGTAGTGATCCAGGTTCTGTCCGTCTAGGAGAGGTGTGGTCTTCCCAAAATCAATGAGCCAGACTTCAGCTCTCTCTGTGTGATCATGAATGAAGAGAAGCGAACTCCCAATTACCTTAAAGACATAAAACATTTTTGAGGTGAGCCATATCATACATTAAAACAAAATAGCTTTTCTATTAAAAAGAACCATTGGGGACCCTTTTGGGGTCTGTAAGATTTTTTTTATATTCAATAAAATCTTTTATGCTTAGCAAGGCAATTTTTTAATACAGTAAATATACAGTAAAAACAGTAATATAGTGAAATATTACAATTATTTTTTTACATATATTTTAAAATGGTTTTTTTTATAATTTTTACATTTACATTTTTTAAATAATTTTTTTTTATTATAATTATTTTATTTTTTATATTAATTTTCAGCAACCATTTGGCTTTCAGAGTCAAATGATTCTACAGAAATCATTTTAATATGCTGATTTGCTGTTTAAGAAGCATTTCATATTATTAGCATCGCTAAAAACAGTCATGCTGCTAAATATTTTTGTAGAAAGGACTCAATTAATGGAAAGTTCAACACAACAGCATTCATTTGAAATATATATCTTTAATAATATTATAAATGTCTTTAAAGTGAAGTGAAATGATGTGTGGCAAAATATGGTGTCCCATACCCAGAATTGTGCTCTGTATTTTACCCATTAAAGTGCACACACACAATAGTGAACACACACACACTGTGAACACACACCCGGAGCAGTGGGCAGCCATGTTGCTGCAGCGCCCCAGGAGCTGTCACACTGATCATTATAACTACAATACAATTTAGCGTGAATAATTTACTACATAATAAATCAAATAAATACATTTTCTCAGACATTAATTACGGTAGCTTGAAACCCTTTTTGAAAATCATTAAAAAGTCAATACTTTTATGATTACTAATTAGATATTAATTGTAAATATATTGCAGTACAGTACAGAATTAGTCAATAATAAAGTAAAATATATAGTACATTTTCTTGTTAGACAATAATATTAATTGGAAAATTACACAACTTAAGGTAAGACTCTACAGAACAAAACAAATCTTGTATTTTACCTCATGTTTGTTGAAGAACTCTGAGGCCTTAAGTGCCTGTTTAATGTCTTCAAGCCTTGTAATATAGGAGTTCTGTTTGGGAGATGAAGGAGAGGAACACAACATTGATATTAATTCAACTAGAATTATGCTAGAAGTTATTTTGTCAGTCTTTTTCACTGGAGTGAGACTCAAACAAGACTACCTTGTAAGTGCAATTATTTATTTTTTTTTTTTTTTGGTTTTATATATTCCTTTGCTTGCTTGTTTTAAAAATAAATGTATCAAATGTAACGATCTTAAACCATCCATAAAGACCCTATACTGAACAGATGAGCATTTATGATACGGTTTTTACTGCCTAATGGGAGCATCACAAAGTAAATGACATCTTGCCTTTTAACATAAGACATATATATATTCTAGATACATAGTACTCAAGGTGTTCTTTAAGCCACAAAGAGAACATTGTTCCATTGAAATGTAGGTGTGCATGCATTATATCACAGAACAGGTTGGTCAAGTTCTCAAGAACTCACGCACAATTATGTTCTTATTGCCTTCGGCGAAATCCTTAAAGACCTGAATGACGTCTTCCTTTGACTGGGTCTTTTTGAAGTCTGTGTTGCAGGTTTCTCCTCTCTGAAAAAACAAAACAAAAAAACTATGTATTGTATTGAATGTAAAAGGAAAAAAAAGTCAGATGAAGAGCTTTTACCGAAAAAAAACAACAACAACAGCAGGTTGAGGATAATACAGTTCCCATAGTCATAGAAAAACATGGAAATAACTGGAAAAACTTAAACCTTGTTAATGTCCATATGCTCTCCGAAAAGGTACAACAGCAGTAATGTAATTCGAAATTACATTACATTATTATTTCATTATTTTCTATATGAATAGTTTAGTTATTATATATGTATTAATTTTGTATTTGTCACACCATGTTTCTGTTCAGACTTTGTTTTCAGTTTGCTCTGTTTTGCCCCGTCTAGTTAGTTATTGTTATTGTCTTTTGAGTTCATTTCGTTCAGGTGTGTCTAGTTAATCATCCTTGTTTGGGGTGTGTATTTAAGCTTCTGTCGTTTCAGTTTGACTTTATCAGGTACTGTTAACATCAACATTAACGTGTGTCACCAACCTTCCTCTTTGTGGATTTACCTTTATTGTGTGGATTTATTAATTACTGTTTTTCATCATTTTCACCTTGCGTGTTCATTGACACCTAAACTGTGACAGTATTATTTTATCCATTTACATTTACATTATAAATTAATAATAATTCATATTAATTGTAATTAATCATTTAATATTAAGCTGTGTTATTTTATTAATAATATTGAATATGTACATTCATGTGTGTATATATATATATATATATATATATATATATATATATATATATATATATATATATATATATTAATAATAAATAATATTTATATTTATATATATATATATATATATATATATATATATATATATATATATATATATATATATATATATATATTAATAATAAATAATATTTATATATATATATATATATATATATATATAAATATAAATATATATATATATATATATATATATATAACAATGTAGCCTTGGAACAAGTTTTAGTGTCTGATTTTCAGCTGAATGCAAATTCTGCTTTCTGTGAACAAGCAGGCTGTGATTTTTAGGCACCGTGGCTACCTTGATACCCTCAATGCGGAAGCCCAGAGTGTTAGTAGAGCTGAGACTTTCTCTCCACTGCATATAGCGTGGTTTGGTAACAGCCTTCTGTTTCTTCTCCTCCTCTGTAGGAGCTTCACTGTCCACCTCCAGCATCTTATTATACAAGTCTTCACGCAGCTTCGGCTTCACCCTCGCCCGCACCAACTCCTCCTCCAGATATGTCCTGAAAATAAGAAAGACAGAATGTAAGTAAGAAAGAAAGAACGTAAGAAAGAACAAAAACAAAGTCGATTTTTAAATACTCTGCTGGAAAGGTCAATTAATCATGTCTGAAATGTTAATCTAGTCATCAGCATTTTTTTTTTTTTTTTTAGCAAGCTTGAACTTTACTCGACTTCCTGTGTGAGTAGAGGAAGTCACCAAGGGACTCCTTGCACAAAATGTCTCTCAGCGTGTAAAACAATGCGTGAGAGAAGGAAGCCCTCAGGGACGCCCTGTGTCTGCCTCGCTAAGTGTGCATCTAAGTTTTGACTGCATGTGCAAAGGAAGTGGTTATTATTGTTGTGCGAGGGCCTCTCTCTCTCTCTCTCTCTCTCCTCATGAGCTGCACCCATCACCCTCACAGGATGCAGGCCAACAACCAGAACAGGTGTTTCAGCAGGCACAGTCAACCTGCCATGCACTATATATTAGCATGACTAAAAAAAGGAAAGAATTACATTTAATTCTTTCTATATTTAATAAACGATCATTTGAATATATTATTACTAGATTAATAGTATATTTAAATATTTGCACTGCTCTTTCTATTTAAAATCAATGCTGTGACCTTTCTATTATTAAAGAATCCTGACAAAATGGTTTGCACAAAAATATTAAGCAGCACAATTGCCTTTAAGCATTAATAACAATAAAAAGAACAAATCTGCATATCAGAATGATTTCTGAAGGATCATGTGACACTGGAGACTGGAGATATGGCTGTTGAAAATTTAGCATTGCATCACAGGTATAAATTACATTTTAAAATATATTAAGATAGAAAACTGTCATTTTGAACTGTTATATATATATATATATATATATATATATATTATATATATAATATATAATTATATATATATATATATATATATATATATATATATATATATATATATATATATATATATATATATTAATATTTCAAAAATGGAGCAAAACAAAAAAACTGCCTTGGTGACCATGAACGACTTAAAAATCTTACCAGACCTAAACTTTTAAAACGTATTGTATAGCATTAATTTTATAAATGAACATGAATATATATTTTATTTTTAAACGTAGGTAGTTAAGTTTAAAGGGATTTGCATAACTTATTTGGTTTGCATTTTATTTGATTTGGTGGTTCTGTGACTATTCTTTTAAAATAGAATAAATGGTTTAATCTGTTTTGATTTTTCATAAAGAAAAGGTCAAACTTATGAAGCTCTAAATGTATTTTTCCACATGCATTCCCTGCATCACTTGTTAACTTTATAAAATACATCATAAAGAAAATAAATATATATATATATATATATATATATATATATATATATATATATATATATATATATATATATATATATATATATATATATATATAAAAGACAAAACCAAAATAAAATAATCTGAGTGTCCATGAAAAGTAGCACCCATTACTCTACCTCACTCCCATCTTGCAGTCCATGACGTTGGGCAAATCAAACTTGGCCAAAAGGTCTTTCATTTTGAGAAAAAGCTCTCCGTCTCTCTCAACCACACCATAGTAGCTGGGCACGAAGGAATGCAAGGCATCCTCTTTCAGCCTCTCAAAACACAACTTCTCATTCTCTGAGAATTTCTTCAGTATGGAGCCCTCATCCCCGGCTTTAAAGCTGCCTGAGCAGAAACACAAACACAGACAAAGGACGACTGGAGTCACTGGAGCACATATAACACTGAGCCGCATGGCCAGTCAGCCAGATCTTAGTCAGGATGTGTGCCTTAATCATCTGCTACTGAATATGAATATTGCATGATGACTGTGCACACATGCATAGTGTTGAAAAGGCTAAAAAATTGATGTTTGAGATCTGAAAAATAAGTTAATACGTACACTGTTTGGGGTTTTGGCATGTGAATATGCATGAGTCAAGTGTCATCGCACAACACTACACATAACCACTTCCCTAAAATGGTATCAAATCATTGTACTTCCTCATGTATTGAAAAAAAAACTGTGCTGTTAACAATAAAACAGCCAGAAGACAAGAGCTAACTTCAGTGGCGTTATTGCCAAGGAAGCAATCTGATGGAGACGCTTTCTGACAGTACAGAAATAAACAATACATACACAAACTATGCATTTTACCCTATTTTTAATTTGCATACAAAATAACGGCTTTCTAAAATAATAATTAAAGAACAAAAAGCATATTCAAGTCTGATTTGGTTTTAATAATTGCTTTCTAAAACAATAAATAAAAAATATACATGTCTAACTTGAGATTAATTATTAAACCATCATTTGATCAACAACATAAAGTTTTAAATAGAAATATTGAATTAATGGTTGCTTTTTGATAGTCACGAACATTGTTAATTGTTGTCCCATATGCATCTACCCAGGAAACTGTGCAAACTGTGTAAATATGGAACTGAAACATAAATTTACATTGGACTAAAATGAGCAGCTTTTTGAGGGGAGGGTTTACCTTTATGTCCTGCTAACTGAACCCAGGACAGTCGTCTTCGCTGTGAGGTCAGTAAAGGGCAATTGACAATCGTCTTCAGCTTCCACCAGGCATTGCTTTGCTGGAACAGATTAAAACATAATCATCCATGACTATGGAATAAGTGCATTCAATATTTCAAATACTCTGCTGTAAATACAACTCGACCCTTGACCACCTGACAATAAGTCTGAGATAAAAGAAGCGTGACCAGGGCACCGAAACCATCCCACAGTGTTTTTCAACACTGCACAATGTTCCTTAAGTGTGTGAGACTGAGTCATACACACATGGTCTCAGTTGGAGCTGTGAAACTCTGTAATCTAGCACTTCAGCCCATAACATAGACGTCTGATTTGCTGCCCATTTCAAACAAGCATTCTAAAAAACATTTCTATTCATTTGACGAGTGAGGTTTGCATAGCATGCTGTCTCTTCGCATACTGTTCAAAGCAGCTTTTACATTGACAATGTGACATAATTCCGATTGAATCAGGTGAACCAGGAGATCCAGTTTTATCCACTTCCAAATATAGTCAATTCATATTTAAGTTTTGATTTTATAGTCATGATGAAACAGAATTAGGAATCTTATCTTCTATATTGTGACGTAAATCGGATTAAAATAAATTAGTGCAAGAAAAAATGTAGAACAGGACATGGCTCTATCTTTTGCTTGTTGACTGGATGGAGGCAGATCTAAGTATAACATTATAGTCGTGATTGTAAAAGTTGTTTTACCAGAAAAAGTTGTTATGACATTTGACTAAGAATTATGGAGGGAAAAAAAATGCATGGGTGATTTGTTCACCATAATATGAATAACAAAGAGCTGCTCGACTATGGGAAAAAAAGTATATAAGTTTATGCTTATCCAAGCTACATTTATTTGATTAAAAAAAAAAACTTGTGAAATATTATTGCAATGTAAAATAACGGAGTTCTTTCTTAATTTTTATTTTAATATACTTTAAAATGAGAAAAAATTCAGTGATGTCAAGCTGATTTTTTTTTTGATTCTTTGATAAATAAAAAAAGTTCAAATGAAGAAGTAACATGATGCTATTCTGCTGCTTTTGATTGGTTCTCTTCTTTGAATTTGCAGCGCACCACATCTCCCAATTACATCATCTGTCGCTGAAAGCCTGAGGCTTCAACCTGTCTGAGAGCCGCCACCATGGGGAGTGATGAAAATGTGTTCCAGTGCTGTGATTTTAAATTAAATGATTCAAATCTTGATTCAAGTTATGAAGGATTTTGGAAGTCTGACAGTAGTCGGTGTGGAGTACTACTGTAAGGTTAACCCCGTCTGCTTTAAATTTTTGAAAATGTTTAACAGTTAAAAACTTTCATGACAAATGTAGAAACGTAATCAAAAAGTAATCAAACGTAGTCAGTTACAGTACATTAATAACACAACTGAAATACTTGTTACATTTTAAATAGGGTAACTTGTAATCTGTAACCTACATTTCCATAGTTACCTTCCCAACACTGTGCACCTTACTGAGACAATCACCTATCACTGGAATATTAGCAGTATTTTTTGTTACTTAATAAAAATTATAAGTTTTTAACAGCAGTAAAAACTTAATAAATATCTCTTTTTCTTATGTCTACTTTGTGTATTGCTCTAGTTACTGCGGAAAGCCCTTAAATTCTTCAATCAAAAAATGTTTAATTAATTAAAACAGAATATTTTTTATGTAAGAAAAAAAACCTTTAGGAAATGAATACTGCAGGTGTTGAAATGTTCCGGGTGTAGCTGAAGTGCAGTGTGTGTTCTTCCACTTGATATGGAAAGAAACGAGTGTTACTTTCTTCCTCTGCTGATGTGCTGATGAAGCAGATGAGTGAAGTTTGCCAACATATGTTGAATTCACCCTCAGGTACAAAAGCTGAATGGAAAACCCTTACAATACAACGTGCAGCAATTATTATTAAGCCTTTAAAATGGATGTAGTTCATAAAACTTTGCTTCGGGGGGTTGGACAAGATCCAGAGAGAACAGAATATATAAAGTCAAGGAGACTGCGTATGGCCCTGTATACATACAGAGGAAAGCCAGAAACCAAAGGCTATGCCCTGCACTTTGTGAAGCTGTGCATACACACATTTTTAACACACCCATAACTAAATATTTAACTGGATAGTCATGCAGACAATTCAAACAGCATAGTGCCAACTCTCAAACAACTACCAATCACGTTTTATAAAACTGTGACACGTTTCTATGAAAACATAAATATCTTTACCTCAAATAAACATATACTGAACCACAAAGAGTCAACACTCATCAAGTTTGTCTCTTTGCTACCAAAAATTACATTTTCAGTAGTAAAAAAGTGAAAATATAAAAGCTTCACATGACTTCCTTGGTATCTTTACTAGTTAGACAAAAAGACACAACTCAGTTTGACCTACATGTTACAGCACATTTTTACTACAACAGAGGATTGTCAGTTTTTACACTACCAATCTTCTTTTGTAGTTAGAAGAAGAAAAAAGTCGATATCATTTCAAATATGAGTAATAAAAATCTGTTTTGTTATGACAAGAGTTTATAAAACTGACCTGAGCTGCTCTACCTTCGAAGTGCGTGTGGAAACTTGTTTGTGACACTGTGGCTTCTGCTTAAATGTCAAACGGCAAGGAGTTTATGTTTTGATACAGGCTGATAAAATGAAGTGTTTGTCACTGTATGTGTTTTCCTTTTCCTTTTTCAGAATAGGTGTCTGCAACAGCTCTGCGCAAACATTAAATTCATAAGTAATGGGGTTTTTTTACAGTGTCAGTGAGCTTGACTTTTATTGGGCCAAAAGGAGATGAACATCGATCAGTTCATTCAGTGCAAGATGTGTAACTTTCTGAAAATGAAAGAATAGATGCTACGCAGACACGGCATCCAGATTTACAGAGGCGAAATGTTTAAAGTATAATGACAGCGCTGGCCTTCTATGGCTGCTGTGAAAGAGCTCGAGGACCACAAAACATGAGACATCCATTCAGAATCATCACATGGCAGAAGTGAGAAACAAAACAGAGATGATCGGTTAGAATTATACTAGGCACTTTGTTGAATATATATCTTCTACTTTTTTATTTAGTCCTTAGTCCTTTAATTTACATTCACCCCAAGTCTATTCGAAGTGAGTTTTAATTAGGGGTGGGCGATGTGGAAAAAATATTATATCAGTTTTTATTTTTTTTTTTGTAGAAGTATCAAGATTCACGATTTTATCACTATTCTTTGTCATGTTGGTTTTGCTATTTTGCAAGTTGTCTGAGCATTAAAGCCAAACTAATTTTAATATTATAAAGACAAAGCCTTTCAGGGAAACTAAAAAAGAATGGCAGATATTTAGGCCAAAGAGGGTGTTGATAAAAATCTTTGTTCTTATTTTTTAACAAGATTTTGACAAAGATACAAACTACAACTACACATATTATACAAATAAAACAAACAGTGCTTTATTTTCAGGTGTAATAGGTGTATTAAGCTGGAGCATTCAAGTAATTGAATGAACAAATATAAAAATAAAACACTAAATAAACTGATTCCTAAAGCAACTGTATTAAATCTCTTCAGTCAAGAGCAGTGAGTGATTTTTCTCTTTGTGTTTTGTTGTTTTATTAACGTTAAAGGAATAGTTCACCCAAAAATTTCAATTCTGTCACACTCTCAAAATTCTGTCATAGTGTTTTATTTTTATACCACCATTTACTCGCTCAAAAGTGGTTTTAAACCTGAGTTTTTTTCGTCTTCTGAACATAAATGCTATTTTGAGGAACATGGAAAACCAATCAGTTTCTGGTCCACAGTGACTTCCACAGTATTTTTTGCTACTATCAAATTCAGTGTGGACCAGCAAATGTTTGGTTACCCACATTCATCAATATATCTTCTATTGTGTTCAGCAAAAGAAATAAATTAATACAGGTTTGGTACAACATGACAGTGAGTAAATAGTGGTAGAAATGAAATTTTAGGGTGATCAATCATTTGACAGTAATGACAGTAGGCTGTGTGTTTAATAGGCCTACTGGCCCTTTAAGACCTGCACACATCTGATATACAGGCACATATACATTTTTCTCTCAAATGTTTACTTTCATTTTAGACATAACCAACTTGAGTCTACATGTAAACCTGTGTGTTTTGACAGTATTAGCGCAAAAGATAAGTTATATCCAATAATCAGGCGCTGTCTGACAGCCTTAGCACGCACGCGCTTCGGGTGTATGCGGCGCTCAGAAAAAGCACAGGTCAGATACAGTCTATGGGTCAGAGCAGGGCTCGAATGAAACATTTAAAAGCACATGCAAATAATGAGAGAGTAACTGAGTTAACACTGCTGTGAATGCATGTGGCGTTGTACAGTATACGAGGAAGGCTCCAGAACTGCAGCTGATAGACTGTGGGCTGCAGCATGATACTATGATGTTTCTTCAAAGCAGATTGTGGAGACATTTTTATCATCCACGATCAGAAATCATCATACTGCACACCCCTAGTTTTAATGTATTCGAAGTTACTTTCCCACCCACTAAAATATATATATTTTTTTAATTAGGAATGTCTTCACTTTAGATTCACTTTTGTTACAGAAATTACAAGCATATGAGTATGTATATGAAAAAAAAGGCTTTTGCACGTAGCAGTTAAGCCTGCTGAGCTTGTTATTTTAACACTCACAGTGATGCCAGGTTATTAAAGATGCACGCCTGTGATATTTGCTCAAACTACATTGAAAACGCTTAATGCAAACAAAAAATAAACAATTCCGATAAAAAAGCTTTCCGGAACAGCCTACTTTGTAAACAGTAAAGGAGAAACATATCGATCTGCTATGGATGGATGGATATTTCTGATACATTTTTTAGCTACTTACTACTGTAAATAGGCTATGTCATCAGAAAGAGCATACAAGCACCACCTGATACAAATCTAGCCTCAAACACCATGTGTAGTTTCACAGTAGTGTTGAAATGGCAACCCTGTGAACAGACATGCTCTAACGATTAGCAGCAACAAGTACAGACAAACAGACACCCACACAAACATACCATTATCATGACCCTGCATGTGCTCTTTACAGCTATCTACTGAACACAAAGCTGTCATTGGTTATGCAGATTTCAATCAAACGTTTTCTAATGCCTCAGTCATGAGTACAAGTGAGATTCCTCAAGATACACAACAGGTATCAGAAGCCTCATTTGCAAGTCAAGAAAATATATATATATTTTTAAAGGTTTCATAACTTTCAAAAAAGACAGTTCCTCATTACAAGTCTCTTGTTCTCATGACAGGTTTCGAATTGTCTGCTTTTATTTTAAAAAGAGATCTAAAGAGCCTGTAATTCAATTCACCCAGGTCTCTCCAAAACTATGTTTGTCATTTAATAAATGAATCATAATGAACAAAAAAAAGATATAGATATTATTATTTCTTACATGATTATCAGATATGTAAACCACATAAATTGTATCTCAGTAAGGTTGTGAGTCATAATAAGCCCACTTACTCAAAAATGTGTTGCCCTAGAAGTGGTTTTTGTATGTGGGTTTTAAAAAATAAAAGCCATTTTAATAAGGTCAGAGTCCTAGTTTTGGTTGGAAAAATAGATATATTTTTACAAACTAAGCTGACATAATTACCATATGTATATATGTATATGTGTGTGTGTGTGTGTGTGTGTGTGTGTGTGTGTGTGTGTGTGTGTGTATGTATGTATGTATATATATATATATATATATATATATATATATATATATATATATATATAAACAGTAGTTGCAATAATTGTTGACTAAGACAATGTTTATATTTTTGGTGCTTCATTAAATCTGTTTTTTAATCTGCTAAAAGTCTCATTACAGGATGTTAAATGTCAGTTTTAAATATGACAACTTGCTCCAGCCTGATAACATGACCTACTACTATTGCACCAGGTTATCACAAAATATCAACATGTAATTTACTCGATTCTTTTTTTTTTCTTATGCAGTAATGGTGGAAGTGTACAGTGGATTTTTGCAGCCAGAGATGCAATATTGACACATACTAAAAAAGATTAAAAAGTGCGACAATAACGTGTCTGTGCACCCAGTAGTCCCTGCCTTCTTTATTGATTACAGCCCGCGTGAATGACTAGCCTACATACATAACCTACCTCTCCTGAGTCCACCGAGTCGCCCAAATGCTCGAGAGTCACGATGCCTTTGCTTTTGGTCTCGTTGTCGCTGAGGATGTCATCCTCCGACTCGTCAAACGCCGTGGAGGAGCCGTTGGAGGAGATGGAGGAGTTGGAGAGTTTGCGGCGCAGCCGTCCGTTCACCTCCTCCTCCAGATCCTCCTCCGTGATCTCCCGTGAGTCCCCATCAGACGTGATGGTCACCTGCGGCACTAGGCACCCTCTCCCCGGTTTACCGTCGGAGAGACAGCCTGCTTGCCCACTGAAGTGTTCCGCCATCTGTGCTTGATCATCACAAATCTCTGTGGATGAAAAGTTTCCTGTGCCTCCTCCTCCTCCTCCTCCTCCTCCTCTCCCTGATCCGTCGCAAACAGGAGACGAACGGGAGAACACCGCCACTCTCAGCGACCTGCGTCTCTGTTTGGGCATCGAGGGGACAGGAGGGCTACGGTTATGCCACCTCTGTCCGAGGGGCCACACGCTGCGATAGTGAGGGGTTGAAATGAATCCAGCGGGTCAGATATGCTACTTTATTTCTAGTAAGTTACGTAACAAACGAGCTCCATCCAGACAGCGTTGTTTGGTTCAGCGCAAGTCCGTGGACGTGCACTCAGAGACAGGGAGCCCCTGTAAACAACCAACGCTCGAGTTGAGTGAACACACATCTTCCGCATTTGAGACGTTTCCCCTCTCTTCCTGACTTTTAATTTGTTTGACTTTTGCTTGATAGCGCATTTCCTTATTCAGTGCAGTATTCGACCATACTGCTGTTTATAACCTTCTCAAAATAACAAGGACTGTAGACTGTTACAAATATACTAGTAAAAGTAAAGGTAAAGTTATTTAAAGTCATTTATTACTAGATTTCATTCAATATATGTTGAGATAGCCTATATATAAATCAGTGTAAGAAAGCATCGTTTAGTTTATTACAAAGGATTAGCCTATATATCTATTGTTCAACAGATTAATGTTAATAAGGGTATTCAAATGTCAAAAACGGACCTTTACCTACCTAAAATATCTGATTCTCATAGTTTACGATTTTTTTAATGCTGCAATTAATTCATACATGTTGTGGTTGTCAGACGTTTACTGGACATACAGTGAAACAATCATTTTGGTGACTGTATGGAAACTCTATGCCACTAAATTATATAAGCTACAAACTATTGGAGCTATAGAATCTGGTTGTTATTATAAAATGTGGCCTGCTGATAATAAAGCTGATGCATTAAAGGTCACATGATGACTTAACATTTTCCAGTAACTGTGGTCATACAAAAGCAAAACACGTAACATATGGCACTAAAATAATGAAATACTAAATAACACAAAACATTCGATAGTACATAACCAATAACAAAAAAAAGCAGACAGTTCTTGGAATGGGCATTTTAATTAATGCATACGTTTTTTTATTTTCTTCTAAAACATTATAGTCAACAATATCTTGCCCTTAAACACGATGATTAATTAAATATACTTTTTTCTGTAAAATTTAAAATAATTGTTATATTTTAATTCTAAACCAGTTTCATGAACTAGAAAACATTTTAAAGTAAAATCACATGTAAGCTGTAGTTTTTTAACAAACTGAGATATTTTCTGTTAAGGATTATAAAATATTATTTCATCTGTTCTGACATATTTTTCAATAATTTTTTACCGAATATGTTAAGGTAACTTACAGTTAACCAGTGAAGAGTTGTGACTATTGTCTTTCACAGCGTTTCGTGATGGCTGTGCTGTAGTTTGTACTCCTCGCAGTAGGTGGCAGTAAAGCTCTAGCGGCAGGTAGAGGTCACGCACAAAGCAAAAGAGAAGGACAGCGCAAGAGCATTTGAGTGAAGTTCAGGATTGTTTCCCTGCACCTTTTACCTGTCCAAGTGCTTGCATAATCAACTCAACAGTTTTTTTTTTCCCAGTTTGTTCTGCCTTTATTCTGCAATTGCAACAATTCCCAAAATGTTGGCTGTCCGAAGAGCATTGCGTCTCTGTCAAAGAGTGGCCCATGTCAGTGTTTCTCGTCGCGGATGCGCTGGAGCTGTTGCCCTGGACGACATCGTGAACGGTCTGACCGAGGAGCAGATCCAGGTATCACACACCTGCTCACTAAACCTGGAGCCAGAGCTCGTCAGATGTCACCGATTCTTCAGTATGGTTCAAGTGTTAGTCAGCTAGCATACATGATGACCTTTGACACAATTTTAGGAACTTAAGACTATTTATTTTGTTGCCAAGCATTTTTTTTTTATTCATCAATAAAATGTACTTATATTAAATTAAATTCAACTCAGACCATCATTTACACTGAAACTCTAACACAGCAGTCGTGCTCCTGATATATATATTTTAAAAAGAAAAAAATCACACATGAAATATAGATCCAACCTTGAAATTGAAAGATGTAAGTACAGTTAGAAGTTAAATTAAAAGCCTTATATATTTTTGGGATTTTAGTATATGACTTGCGGACATACTGTCTGTGCTTCGTGGGCGTGAACGGACGGCGCTTTTTGATTGGACAGGATCATTTTATAAACCCTTTATTTGCTTTCCTAGAAGCGCAATAGAAAGTCATAATATAACTTACAGAAATCTGCATTGCGTAAGTTTGGACATGGTACTCTCGTAGTGTTTTGGACATGAATCAGTGTTGTGTGGTGCTCTTCTGAAATGAGGAGGCAAATGTCCTTCTCAGCCCAATATAAATTAATGATACAATTCAGTTTTGTTTAATGGTGTCCAAGTTAAATGTGTATTTAAATAACCAATTTATTTATGCTAAACAAAAGTTTATTATCGATACTAACCTTCACATTTCTTAACTGTATATTATATATATACACTTTACCTTTACTTTTACTATATATATATATATATATATATATATTCAGCAATGGTGAAATAAATAATTATGTTACAAAAAAAAATTATTTTAAATAAATTCTGTTCTTTTGAACTTTGTTTATCAAGATCCGTTTTCTACATTGTAATAAGAACTGTTTCTTAAGCAGCAAATCAGCATATTAAAATGATTTCTAAAGGATCATGCGAGACTGAATACTGGAGTAATGATTTAAAAAAATCAGCTTTACATCCATTTTAAAATACATTGAAATAGATTAAGTTATTTATCGTTATTGTTATTTTTTGTACTAATATATATATATATATATGTGTATGTATGTATGTATATATATATATATATATATATATATATATATATATATATATATATATATATATATATATATATACATACATACATACACATATATCACCCCCTATTGACAGAAAAACTGAAATATCACATGGTCCAAAGTATTCAGACCCCTTGCTCAGTATTTAGTAGAAGCACCGTTTAGATCTAATACAGCCATGAGTCTTTTTGGGAAAGATGCAACAAGTTTTTCACACCTGGATTTGGGGATCCTCTGCCATTCCTCCTTGCAGATCCTCTCCAGTTCTGTCAGGTTGGATGGTAAACGTTGGTGGACAGCCATTTTCAGGTCTCTCCAGAGATGCTCAATTGGGTTCAAGTCAGGGCTCTGGTTGGGCCATTGAAGAACAATCACAGTTGTTTTGAAGCCACTTTTTGAAGTTATTTTAGCTGTGTGCTTAGGGTCATTGTCTTGTTGGAAGGTGAACCTTCAGCCCAGTCTGAGGTCCTGAGCACTCTGGAGAAGGTTTTCGTCCAGGATATCCCTGTACTTGGCCGCATTAATCTTTCCCTCGAGTGCAACCAGTTGTTCTGCCCCTGCAGCTGAAAAACACCCCCACAGAATGATGCTGCCACCACCATGCTTCGCTGTTGGGACTATATTGGACCGGTGATGAGCAGTGCCTGGTTTTCTCCACCAATACCGCTTAGGATCAAGGCAAAAAGTTCTATCTTTGTCTCATCAGACCAGAGAATACTTCAGGTGTTTTTTAGCAAACTCCATGCAGGCTTTCATGTGTCTTGCACTGAGGAGAGGCTTCCATCGGGCCACTCTGCCATAAAGCCCTGACTGGTGGAGGGCTGCAGTGATGGTTGACTTTCTTCAACTTTCTTCCCTATCCCGACTGCATCTCTGGAGCTCAGCCACAGTGATCTTTGGGTTCTTCTTTACCTCTCTCACCAAGGCTCTTCTCCCCCGATAGCTCAGTTTGGCCGGATGGCGAGCTCTAGGAAGGGTTCCGGTCGTCCCAAACATCTTCCATTTAAGGATTATGGAGGCCACTGTGCTCTTAGGAACCTTAAGTGCAGCAAAAATGTTTTTATAACCTTGGCCAGATCTGTGCCTTGTCACAATTCTGTCTCTGAGCTCTTCAGGCAGTTCCTTTGACCTCATGATTCTCATTTGCTCTGACATGCACTGTGAGCTGTAAGGTCTTATATAGACAGGTGTGTGGCTTTCCAATCAAGTCCATTCAGTATAATCAAACACAGCTGGACTCAAATGAAGGTGTAGAACCATCACAAGGATGATCAGAAGAAATGGACAGCACCCGAGTTAAATATATGAGTGTCACAGTAAAGGGTCTGAATACTTAGGACCATGTGATGTTTCAGTTTTTCTTTTTTAATAAATCTGCAAAAATGTCAACAATTCTGTGTTTTTCTGTCAATATGGGGATTGAGGAAATGAGGAAAACAAAATGAACTTGAATGATTTAAGCAAATGGCTGCAATATAACAAAGAGTGAAAAATTTAAGGCGGTCTGAATACTTTCTGTAGCCATTGTATAAAGACCCATAGGTATCACTTTACAATAAGACCTCATTAGTTAACCTTAGCTAATGTATTACATTCACAATGAGCAATAGCTACATTTGCTACAGAACTAGTAATCTTGGTAAAAAAAAAAAAATACAAGTCTTAGTTCATGTCAGCTCATTAAATAACACTTTCGATTTTAACAAGTTATTAAATATTGGAATACCTAAAATTAATGAATGTTCAATAGAATTTTTCATTGGCAGTTTATGTTGACTAATGAAATAACTAATGTTAACTAATGAAGCCCTAATGTAAAGAGAGAATTAACAATAAAGAATCAAAACTCTAAGGCATGTTGTAGGCCAGATTAAAATAATAAAAAAAATTGAAAAGAAATAGCCTATTAAGTCTAAATATTTAAGTATTTGGCGCTGTGATGAACACAATAGCAAATACACAAATTTGAATGGATATTTAAATATGTTTTAGAAAGCGGTGCAACTGCTTTATTTATGAGCTTTCCAGAGTAAAAGCTGCTTTTTTCCTGCAGTTTAGCGCCCTCTGCTGTCAGAGAGTGAATGTGCTTTCATTCAGGGGTCTCTCACGTGTTCCTCCATGTGCTTGAGCATTTTGCCAAGTTGATGGGAATAGTATTCTTAAAATGTATTCCAAATTCTGAATAATTTGTAACATATTCACAGTATTTAGAAGTGCCCATGATAACAATATCGTGCATATTAATTACCGTGATATATTGCATTACTGAATACCTGCACATGTCTACTCAGGACAAAAGGTGGGGGTTTTGATAATCTTTGAAGCACCGTGAGAATATCTTAATGCATGCAGACATTTTTTATTGAATCCATTACTATACCATGCTGTTCCTGCCACTGTATTTTTTCTTTTTTTGCTAGGGTCTACAAAAGTATACATTTAGCATCATGGAATTGTTTTGTTGAGGTTTTTGGCAGCTCATGTCATTTGTGGACAGTCTGCCCTGTGTTTATCATACATCTTTGTTTTGAACACCAGCTCAGACAGACAGTCCAGAGATTCTGCCAGGAGAAACTCGCTCCCTACGCTGATGAGATTGACAAGACAAACGAGTTTCCCCGCATGAGGGTGAGTTCCCGAACCTCCGTACATGACATTATCTCAGGACTCTCTCTGTAATAATCCTGAGTAATGAATCCTAACAAATTTGATCTGTTTTTAAAACTAGGACTTTTGGAAGGAGATGGGTGAGCTTGGACTGCTTGGAGTGACTGCTCCAGGTTGGACCATTTACAGGCTGTTTTCAAAAACCATCGTTTATGAGCTAACTGTTGTTGATACAGTATTGAGCTCGGTCTGATGGGATTCTCCTGTGATGTTTTTATCCACGTGTGCAGTGGAGTACGGGGGAACAGGATTGGGCTACCTTGATCATGTGATTGTTATGGAGGAGATCTCCCGTGTGTCAGCAGCTATTGCTCTCAGCTACGGCGCGCACTCCAACCTGTGTGTAAATCAGATGGTTCGACATGCAAACCAGAAACAGAAAGAGAAGTACATGCCAAAGGTTTGAGTCAAAACATTTATTCATTCAGCAGAGCAAAACTGCTGTCTGTTACATTTTCTAATAAGCTAGCTTTTTAAAACTGACCCCATAACATGATGCATTAGGGAAAATCAATTTTGTATATGCAGAATAATTAAATGTATTTAGGTTATTCATGGATTTTTGGGGTTCAGTTGTTTTTCACAATTATGCATATGTTTGTGCTTTAGTTGATGACAGGGGAGTATGTGGGTGCCTTGGCCATGAGTGAGCCCAACTCTGGCTCGGATGTGGTGTCCATGAAACTGACAGCGAAAAAACAAGGTGACTGGCCTTCTGGTATCACTATAATAAGCATCATGGACTTGTCAGAACTGGTTAGATATACATGCATGCTACAGCATATATGTTGCCTGATTTGTCAGATGTGTTGTCCTTTTGTTTACAGTACAGTTCAGAAGTTTGAGATCAGTAAGATTTTATTTGTAAAAAGATTAATACTTTTGTTCAAAAAGAATGCGATTAAAAATGACAAAGTGACAGTAAAAACATTTGGTCCCCAATGGACCGAGCAGACCCCAAACTTGAATGGATGTTTATTCGCTGATTTATGCATGAATATGTAAGGGATATATCTTAATGTCTAAATTAAAAATGTATATTAGGTGGTGTACTTGAGGCATCTCAAGGGCTAAATAAGTATTGCTAACCATACAAACCATTCCAACGCATGTTTGGCTGTATTATAACCTTTGATCTGTCATCTTTAAGGGGATCATTACATGTTGAACGGTAATAAGTTCTGGATTACGAATGGACCGGACGCAGATGTTCTGATTGTGTATGCTAAAACAGACCCAGAGGCAGCAGCCCGTGGCATCACTGCTTTCATTGTAGAGAAGGTAAGAGATGATGATTCATTTTTCAGTCTGTTGATCAGGAAGGCAGCAGCTTCAATAGATAAGCATTTCATAGTCATTGTGCTTGTGTTCTTGAAGGGCATGCCAGGATTTAGCACAGCGCAGAAGCTGGATAAACTGGGAATGAGAGGATCTAACACCTGTGAACTCATCTTTGAAGACTGCAAGGTCCCTGGTGTGTCAAGTCTATTATGCATATTTGTGAGTCTGAATATGTTGGCGGTCCAAACAACAGATTAAGATGGTCTGTCGTGCTTTCAGAGGAAAACATATTGGGCCCGTTAAATAAAGGAGTTTATGTTTTGATGAGTGGCCTGGACCTAGAGAGACTCGTCTTGTCGGCTGGACCTGTCGGGTAATTGTCTGTTTTCAGTAGCTTGCATAGAAATTGTCAGTTGTCAGATAGTTATTTATGACCACTTTCTGCATTCCCTCAGCATCATGCAAGCTGTTCTTGACAATGCGATTCCTTACCTACATGTTCGTGAAGCCTTTGGACAGAAAATCGGTCACTTCCAGGTATGCTTTTCACTCTTTAACTTGTTGGACATGTAACAGGATGATGAGCACACATATAGTGCAACACTTTTAAAGCCTGGGAAACATTTCATATAAAAGAATATGTTAAAAAATGCACAAATAAATAAATAAATGAACCAGGAAATACCTTTGCAGAATGTTTGTTGGCAAACAGAACAGTAATTTAATCTATAAGTAGACCAACATAAAACATGTTGAACAACAAAACAAATCCTTGTATAGTATATTTAAAAAAAAATCTTAATAGGAGCATTTTTTCTTCACATTTTTTGATTTGACAATATTCTACTCTCACATTTAATGAGCAGTGCATCGACATATCAAAATAACATGCATCCTCTTACACAAAATTAAACAAAATAAAAAAAAAAGTATTTAAAGAGCCAAGTAATGCTTTTGTTATAAATAATAAAACTTAGCCTTATTTAATAACACACCCTTTCATAGTCATTTTTATGTTAAGTTATCATGGCAAATGAGTAATTTATGTACAGGACACCAAAAGGCACCCTACAGTGGTATTAACCCACACGTTAAAAAACATATTCTAAAGTGACACCTACCATTTTTTTAACTTCGTTCTGTATTTGTTTTTTATTTACTATATTCAGTATTTTAAATAAGAGATTACTCCGTTTTTAAGTGTTTTGATTATTGGTAATAAAAACGTTATTTTTATTTAATAAAAATAAAAAATTATCCATGTCCCTTGAATGGTTTTCCACCCTGTCTCATTGGGGAATCCGCCCCTTTAAGAAAAGGCCATCCCCTTTATTGACGTCAGGACAACTGAAATTTTGGTGACTTGTCAATTGATTGATTTTCTTCATCTGAGTTTGCTAACTTGCTTTGCCAAAGCTTAACATGTCCAGCCTGTTGGCATAAAATATACCAGAAGTGATTTGAATATAGTATTTTCAAAAGATGTAAGTTTAAATATACCAAAATCTCTTCAACAGCCAGACTAAATATTTGTGAGCTAATATGTTAACTGAAGCTCAAAATGTCCATGGACATAGTATTCATTTGTAGCTAATATTTCTAAAAACTAAAATAAATGGGAGGGGGGTCTATCAATGTGATTGAAGATGTAATTTTATTATTATTTATTATAATTTTATATTTTTAATAGTGGTGGGCCGTTATCGGCGTTAACGTGCTGCGTTAACGTGAGACTCTTATTGGGCGATAAAAAAAATATTGCCGTTAATCTATTCTCAAAATTGGGTTGGGAGCTGGGTCTATACTAGACGAGCTATGATAACTTTCACCTTGATATTTTAGCGCGGATGTATACCAGTCCGCTACTCGCTATGTAAACGATCGCTCCTGGAATGCACTGACGGACCGCAACCATGTGAACGCTGGAATCCGTTAACATGGGTGCATAAAAAAATATGAAACTCATACGCACTGAAGACGGAGTATGTGTGTAACAGGCGTAAGGTTGTTTGCACCTTGTGCAATATGGAATTAGTTTACAGCTTTCTCAAGCAGTTTGTGATGCATTTTGGAAACAGGAGATGAGCCCCTGGTCTAATGCACCACCTGGCTTGAGAAACCCATTTTCAAAGACTTCCTTTTAGTCATTATTTTATTTGGGTAGCACACATATTGCCCTCGGCAGAATTCAAATGAGCCATTTTAATCTAGATTAATCTAGATTAATTCCAAGATTACAGTGAGATTAATTTAGATTTTAAAAAATATTTATGCCCACCACTAATTTTTAATAACCCTGTTTAGGAAAGGGACATCATACATTTCAGAAAATATAATTTGCATCTTAATTTTGCAAAGAAACATACTTAACAGTAATATACAGTACTGTGCAAAGTCTTAGCCCACTAGCATTTTCACCAGCAAAAATGGTTTTCTATCTTTTGTTGTAGCGTGTCACTAGGAAATATCAGTTTACATTTCCAAACATTATTTTTGCCATTAATTGTAATTATCCAGTGTGATTCTTGTTTGCACAAGGAGTCTGACAACAGCCAGTGCTCAGTAATCATCATCCAGTCTCTCTGGAGTGACTTGAAGAAACAGAACAAACTGAGCCAGACTCAATCCAGAAGAACTGTGGCAATTTAATAAAATCTATTTGTTGCATTATTTTTGACGGCATCCTCACTTTACAGTATTTTTACACAAGTGCTTAAAACTTTGCACAGTACTGTAGCTTTGGAGGTTTCTTGAAGCATCTTGGAGACATTGCCACAGTTCTTCTGGATTGAATCTGTCTCAGGTTGTTCTGTTTCTTCAAGTCACTCCAGACAGACTGATGATGATGATGATGATGATGATGATGATGATGATGATGAGATCAGGTCTCAGAATGTTGTCAGACTCCTTGTGTAAACAAAAATCTCACTGGATAATTATATTTCATGGCAAAAATAATGTTTGGAAATGTAAACTGATATTTCCTACTGACACACTACAGCAAAACATAGAAATAACTGACTTAAAACCATTTTCTGTTGGTGAAAAAACTAGTGGCCTAAGACTTTTGCACTGTACTGTATATGACCACATACTTTGAAAAATATCTGGTGATATTAACCCGTGTAAAAAGTACCATATTATTACTACTACTATCTATCATTATGCTTCGGAAGTATAAGGTCTCGTGAAAGAAATGAATACTTTTATTCATCAAGGATTGATCAAAAGTGACAGTGAAGAATTCAGTTTTGCAATCACAGGAATAAATAAATTACATTTTGAAAAATGATTACTGATAACTGTTATTGTTTTAGTTGTAATATTATTTTTGATAAAAGGACACTCCTTTCCTTTTTTAAACTTTTAAAAAGTAGTGTTTATACACAGTTTTATGCATGTCTTTATGTAAAGTTCTGAAAAGGTATTAAACAATTAGCGATGGGTCATTCTTGAATGATTAGTTCATTTTGAATGAATCTTTAATGTGACTCGGGAAGAACGAGTCGTCTCGGGGAGTGATTCGTTCAGTTGCGCATGTGCAAAATTCTATAGGTTCTGTACTGGAATTAGTCTAGTTTCACCTGTTTCAGTCAATGCAGTCTGAGCTGGGAAGAGAATTGATTAGTTCATCTCTGATTCTTCGGGTTTTTCCAGTCGCTCATTCATCACGTGACAGACCCATAAGCATTACCAATGCAGTCTGAGCCAGAGAGAGAATTGATTTGTTTTTTTTAAACAAATTTTTCTTAAAAGCGTTAAGATTTTTTAAAGATTAAATAGTTTGGATATACTTTTGAACCTATTTTTTAAAAACAATTTTTTAATAAAGGATTTTGATGATTGATTGATGATTGAAATTTTGCAAGAAGTAACAATAATAATAAATAAGCTAATAATAAAATTTTCATTAATTTTGTCTTTTTGAATATTAAAGAAGCAGTACATTCTTAAAAAGCAGAGAGAAACCATGAAGAACACTGCGATGGATATGATAAAAGAATTCAATCCAAAATAGCTGTGTATGAGGAAAACCCCAAAAGATATGCATATCAGTTTCATTAGGGTAACCACACAAAGAACAGCTTGTATCTATATCTTAAACCTTTTCAAAAACACTTTAGCTGGATTAAATCTGTGTAACAATTTGAATGAGATTTCTCTAACCTTGTTAGTTATTATGTATTCCAAAGACAGAGTCCATACTTTTTTCCAATCAATAATATGATCAACCACATTCCTCCAATAAGACACCACATATGGAGTTGTTACAAGCTTCTTTTGAAAAAGCGATCTAATTTTATAGTAACGCACTGAAAGACGTGACAAAAAACTGTTTTCCTACCGGGATTTCAAATGGGTCTAAAGAAATAGATAAAGTGATGGTTGATCTAACAGAGTCCCTTAAAAGCATAACAGCTCCTTTAGGAATTGCGTCCATGACAATGGAGAATTCTTTGGGAGTTACTGGAAAAGTTTATTTACATAAGAATTCTTCATAGCTTAAAATAAGACCTTCTGAGTTAAATAACTGGGAAACAATCTAAATGTTTTTTCTCAAACCAGTTATTAAAAAAGAAAGATTTTCTCTTATATAAAATGTCTTGATTGTTCCAAATGAAATACAGGTGAGGGGAGAAATTGTGCTTAAAAATGAATGACCATGCAAGTAAGCCTGTTTATGAAATTTAGATACATTGTAGGGGATTCTAGCAATATCATATTTACAGATCAATAGGAAAGGGAGACCACCTAATTTAGAAAAAAGTTAATTGGAGATAAAATTTAAGTTTGGACTACATAAAAGCTGTCTAATCCAATACATTTTGAAAGTGCTGTTCAAAGAAGAGAAATCAAGGAAATTCAACCCACCATACTCTTATGTGTTCATTACCACAGACTTCTTAACATAATGGATTTAATTTTTCCAAACAAAATTAAACTGATTTACAGATTTATTGTCCACATATAGAGAGAGTGCAGAGTATGTAAGCCTTAGCAAGCAGTATTCTGCCTCTCAAAGTCAAGTCTCTCTGCAGCCATGCACTGAATCTTCTTTGAGCTTTCTTCTTTGGGTCAAAAAATAATTGATTAGTTCATCTATCGAGTCATCTGGTTTTTTGAGTCATTCATTCACCATGTGACAGACCCATAAGCTTTTTATCCTATGCAGTCTGAGCCTGAAAGAGACTTAATAATAATACCGTAATAACAACCAACTCTTTATTACCTTTGTTACAACATTCAGTGTATGGAAAATAACCATCATGAAATCCACACATTTATAAAGTAAAAAGCTACATTTTAAGACCAGAAATGCAGTAACTGTAAGAGTAAATAATTTTTTTAATGATGATGATTATGATAATAATTATTATATATTATTATATATTATATAAACTATGCACCCGTTTGTAAGGAATCTTGTAAATTAATTCCTCGATCCAATGCTGTCATTTGACAAATGAATGAACGATAGGTTATAGGTTCTACTTTTTTATAATTATTATTAAACAATACAAACATTAAAGCATTAAGGCAGTACACTTAAAATCATAATAATAATAATATACACACAGATTTTTTGCCAAGGTAACTCCAGTCTATGGTCAAAGCTTATGGGTCTGTCACGTGATGAATGAATGAATCAAACCCTGAAGAATCATGGGATTGAGATGAACGTATCAGTTCTCTTTCCAGCTCAGACTGCATTGGTTAACTCAAACCCGAAGACTTGTCATTTAAGAGGTGAGGTGAGCTAATCATAGACTGAAGACCCAGGTAAACAATGAATTCATCCTTTCTGATTATTATAGCATTATAGTTTTGCATTGTTTGTAGTGTGATCAACGTTTGCGTAAGTACTAGTAGACATGTTATAGGAAGTAACACGTAAGATTTTAATTATATATGATAAAATGAGCGAAATGACTCGAAAAAAAGATTTTGATTGTTCATTTTGCCGAACGAGACTCAGAGGTCTGAGTCAGTAAAATGATCTGAACTTCTAGTCACTTTACACAATTTGTTCCCTTGGAAATAAAATTAATAAAATGATTTTTCCCATTGACTAGCTAATGCAAGGAAAAATGGCTGATATGTACACACGGCTTAACTCGTGTCGACAGTATTTATACAACGTTGCCCGTGCTTGTGACAAAGGCCATTTCAGTGCTAAGGTAAGAGCTCTTTACCCAGTTTTTGTGACTTGATTGCTTTGTTTTATAATGTTACATATGGGTCTGGAAATGATGCATCCAGTCCTTGCAGAGTGTGTAGTAGCAGTATTGATTTGTGATGTTATTGTAGGACTGTGCTGGGGTAATCCTTTATTGTGCTGAGAACGCGACTCAAGTTGCCTTGGATGGAATTCAATGCCTGGGTGAGTGCCTAATAGTTAGCACAGCAAAAACTAGAAGAAATAGCTCCCAATGTACCTTAGACAGAGATCAGGGTCAAACCTTTTGTCTTCATTCATTCTTACCACAGCATGGAGTTACTGGGTGGATAAAACGGAAAACAAGTCAAACTTGTACCTGTTGCCATAGATGCTTTGTTTTTTTTTGAATGTCCTAAGCAACGTGAGATAATTGAGCATTTGTGTGCTGATTGATGGTAAACGCTTAGTGCGACTGTTCTGTTCAAAAATTGAACAATTGAGGATTGTGTTAATTCATCAGCAAATTAAGTCCTGCTAATTCAATAAGCCCAGGTCTTATGACTCAAGTTCTAGTTGACTCACACTTGCGTCTGTTCACAGGTGGAAACGGTTACATTAATGACTACCCAATGGGGCGCTTCTTAAGAGATGCTAAACTTTATGAGATTGGAGCTGGAACCAGTGAGGTCAGAAGAATGGTCATTGGCAGAGCCTTCAATGCCTTGTTCAAATAAGAGCAGCACTTTAACGAATGAGTGTCTGACCCTACACAGACTGGGTCGCTGTGGCTAGATATTTCATTTTCATCTGGCATCCTAATTATAACACCTTTATTAATGTGAAGTGTAATTGCTAATCATTTTCAAGAGTACATCATGGTGTTTTCTTTGCATGTCAAATGCTGTTATATCTATGTTGTTCTGTAATACATGTTGAAGTGGTCTCACAAATAAGAATGAATGCAATAGTAAGAAATGCAGAAACCTCACATTAAAGTCATTTATGAGGACACACAGTTGATTTATTTTACATAGCTGAACAGTAAAGTGCAAATTCCCTGAAGAAAAAAAATGCTTATGATGATGGAAACACTTGCAGTTGTCTGTTTTTTCTTTTTTTCTAAGAATATGGTCACTCCGTGTAAGCTATTCTACATGTCATCTCTCCCACACTAACATCTTCATATATGAACAAAAAAGACACACAATTCAATAATTGTCCTCTATAAACTCTTTATAGAGGATATTTATTGAATTGTGTGTCTTTCAGATATTCTTTTTCTCTTTAATTTCTTTGTATTTTAAGATTTGTTTAATTTTAAGGTTCTAAAGAAGTAGCACATTTTTAAATAAACTGTCGTACTGACTATCATACCTTTGGGTTTTCAGATTCCTGCCTTACTGAATAATCGCTTCATGTATTTAAAGTAAATGATTGTTTAGAATAAACATTATCTTCCTTTCATCTGATGGTATCAGATTTGTTGTTTCTCTGTTTTTTTATTAGTTATTTTCAGAAATGGCTTAAATTACTTCGTTATTTTATTATTGTGCTTGAAATTGTGTTAATTGTCTAGCTTTTATTTTCATGTTTTATTTTTTTATTTATTTTGGTTTTAGTGTTAGTAATTTTAATACTTCAACTAAAATTGACTTTATTTCAATTAGTTACCAAGGCAACACTTCCCGTTTTCATTTTATGTTTATGTTTTCCATCTAATATTTATATTTTATATTATTTCAGCTTAATTTCAATTTTGAACAGTTTTAGTTATAAATGTAACAACACTAAATTACAGCCTGTTATTCTCTGGAATAAGATGCCTCAGAGCTGTTCACTATTTTTTTTATCAGTACATTTCTTTAATTCTTAAAATGTAAAATAATCGAGATCTTACACAACATCGACATTTATTTTTATAGTCTCTACATTAAGCCCCTGGTTTATGCTTTGAGCAGGTGTGAACAATTACCAATTTTTTTTTTTTTTATATATATATATATATATTTTTTTTTCCTTTGGTCTAAATAAATTCTAATCCTATATTATCTACTCCAAGTTGTAGGATAGAACTGTGCTTCATTTTCTTATACTTAATATTCATATGCCTAATTGTGAGAAATAACACTATAGTAGATTAATTGTGAGTTAAAAATACTTATAAATTATTAAATATTTTTTTGTAGAGTACACCGATCATTGAACATGCAATGATCATTTGTGATAATATACATATAAGAAACAAGTAAATAAATGAATGTATCTGAGCACGGTTTCAAAAATTATGTCATTTTTGGAATTGTTTGAAGGGATGGTTCAATTCACAAAACATTTTTTTATTAATTCAATAAGAACTAGGCTCAAGCATGAAAACACTTCGAAAAAAGACAATATGGTTTATGACAATCTATTCTGATACTTTCTACTAGTCAAACATACATATAAACTGTATTCAGTCAGTTTAATTAACTACACCTGTGTGGTGTTGAAGGGAACTGACTTCAGAAATTCACTTATTATAAACTCTGTCTCAGAAATTAAAGTCAATTATGGGCTTTAATGTTTCACAACATGTGCCCATAGCCCTTTAAGAAACTCCATGATGTCCCAGCATGCCATACGTCAACACACTGGAAGTGTCACAAAACCTAGTCAGCTGCCTGCCTAGACAGCATAACAGACATCATGGATGAGTGCCTAACCTGCATTTTGACCATTATAGATGCGTGCAACATGTTTTAGAGAATCAAAGGCGCGTCGCGAGTCAATTCAGTTGACCATGATACCTAACCATGCTGTCTATGTAGGCAGCGTTTAAGGTTTTGTGACACCGCCACAGACAGCGGATGGTAGTGTTACGTAAACTCCATGGCAAAAGTGTTTGTGTCAGTTCTGCATGAGTCTGCTCTATTCCAGGTGTTCTCCTCAGGATGACAGTATGAGCTCCTCTGCCCATGTATCCAAGAGAGAAACGACACCGGAGCAGCAGTGCGTGTTACCAATAAACTCTGTCATTTAAACCCACGACACCACTCAAGGTAGGAGAATATGTATGCTACATTTAAAAGAATGAAGTTTTAGGAATAAATCGATATTTTTAGCGTGCTGTCCTCCAACGTTATCATAAGTTTAATTTAAGCCAGTCTCAATGTGAAGCAATTAAGAGGGATTTTAAACAAGAAGTCTAATTCATCGTTTAGTTTCGTTATCCATAATGACAGGATTGTCTGTCTACATCACATTCCGACGTGACGCGTCAAAACTAGAATGCTCCCATAATAATCAACGCATTCATCCGAAGGTTTTTGCGCTAACGAGAGCGTTCGAGTGCGTCGCGTCGCGTCGCTTGCAGTGTCGGGTGAGTGTTTGTCTAATCTTTTGTTTGTCAGTAACGCAATCACGGGTTGTAGTCTTTACACTGGTTGTTCACTTGCTAAAACACTGGAACTGTTTGCTCTCTTCGCCTTGTCTGACTTTTATTCGAGTTGAAGATCCATGTTTCAAATAAGTGAAGTTTGGAAAAATGATGTTATTGCACAACTTGTCCTTTGCTTCTTGTAGCCTATACTTTATTTTATTGGATCATAAGAAGCTTCAGTTCTGTGAATGTCACCTAACATTTTTTTTTTTTACCTTGTGTATCTATTTGAACAACATGTAGTGTAGCTTAGTTTGAGATAATGGTGCACTAATATTTTCTGTAATATGGTTTTCATGTTTCATGACATTACTCTGCTGTGGGATGTGTCAATAGTTTCAACTTTTGTTTCTTTCGATAAAGCATGATGCTGCTGTTTATTTACCTGACCAAAGATAAAATTATATTTTTCTTTCAAGTGCTATTTTTTTACTTAAAAAAATGTAAGAGTGCCAATACTAATTTTAATACATTTAGGTTTTGCTCATGTATTCACAAACTGTTTCTCCTGAGTTTTTTTAATTTACCTCAGGTATATTTGATCTGTCAGTTGTCATTACCCTTATAATTTAGGCTCATAACATACAGATTGTAATTATGTTGTAATTTAAAAGGCATTTTCAATATATTAATTGTATGTTATGTGCTGTCACTAACACTTGAGTCAGTCTCAGGTGATGAAGCACAAGCTTTATTTCTGACATCAGAATATAAACACGTAAAATGTGTGCATGTAAACATATTTTAGGCCACATGACTGATGATCTGGTGAGAGCTTTTTTTGTTTTTCATTTTCAGTCAGTACACATTGGTTGGTTTGATCTACTGGCTTGCCAATTTTATGGTCATTATCATATGCAGAACTTCCTTCATACTGTTACCATGTTTGAGAAGCAGGCGTATGTTCTGCTGTCCCATTTTCTGATCCAATTATATAGGATTTCTATGATGTAGTCTGATGTTCACTGCAGTTTAATTCACATTCCTTTTGGCTGCCCTTTTTAAGTGCCTGAGTTCTAAAATAATATACATGTTCATGCTGAATTGTTTTGTTTCTACACTTCATTGGTTTTGTTTGACCTAAATGCCTTCATAAAAGAAACTATGGTCTGTAAGTTGAAAATCTACACTTACAAGACAGAGTTCTCCAAAACATTTCCTACTAACCATCCAAAACAGTCAGCTAAAGGTGAAATGTTTTGACAAAACCGACAAGGTAAATATAACCTACGATCTAATTGCTACTATCAAGAGAGGATATAAATAGCGCACAGGTCTGCTGAATATAAAGTGACAGTAATTATTGTGTTGCGTAAATGGAAAGCTTGAAGCTGAAGGAAAAGAAACAAGCGCTATGACAAAAAATTTGCCTGTTTGGGGCTTCAGGGTCCATTATATTTATTGTTGTCCTCAAGAGTATTACCTTGCTTGTAAGTAATTGGATTGGTATATAGGAAGCACTGTTTCTTGACCATAAAATGCTTAAAAAGTTGAAATAATGGCAGGTGTTTTACAGCAAAGCATTTTTTTCGAGTATTTAATGTAAATTATATTCCTAGCAGGTTTATATGAGACTCTCATAAATGGCTGGACAGAGAATGTTTTCATATGTTTTCACAAATAATGACTTGAGTATTGGTTACAGGTGGAAAAACTGTTTTACACACATGGAAATAAATATAAAATCTCATGTTTATTCTGGTCGTTCCTAAATTGTCAAAAGTATTATTAGGGAAGCACTAATATTAAAGGGGTCATGTGATGTCATTTTAAGTTTCTCTTTCTCTTTGGTGTGTTACAAGCTCTTGGTTCATAAAGAAGATCTGTAAAGTTGCAAAGACTAAAGTCTCAAATCCAAAGAGATATTCTTTATAAAAGTTACAACTTTGCATAACGCCACCCAAATGTTCACGTAAAGAAAGAAGGCCTAACTTTGATTCTCACTCTAGTATTGTTGCTGCCCCTGCCATATTGTGCAGACGCTGTGTGTTTTCTTGTGAAAGCGAAACAACTTTGTTTGGCCTTCCAAAAGAGCACACAACTAGAAATCAGTGGTTAAGTTGCATTTACAACACTAGCTGCATTTGCATGGACCTTACTTATCCGATTGTAATAAGACTAGAAGCAAAATCAGAATAAAAAAGTAACATGTAAACATGTTAAATGGATTGCATTGGCCAGATCCAACAAAAATTTCGATCGGGTGGTTTATTCCTTTTGTAATCCAAGTGAGAGAACATGTAAACACTTAATCGGATTGAATACCGAAACTGGAAAGTACTGCGCATGCGCAGTGACATATAGAGATAGTGTAATGACGTATAACGCGTGGAACGAGCAGTTCTTTCTGGCAAATAAAGTGTCATAAATAAGTTTCCTGTCATAAAACTCCCGTTTCACTTCGCGTCTGTGAAGTGTAGCAGGAAAACATTCCACCAGAGTCCTTGTTTAAGACTCTCCGATCAGAAATGCAGACATGCTGTTTACATGCCACGATATGCAACGTGTAAAAAGACAGTATGAGTCATTATAATCAGTAACTATGGATTCAACAAATGGCTCAATTATAATGGTTTTTATTGGTTTTGTCTCGTCGTGCCGGTAGACAGCATCACAGTTTGGTAAGGGACGTAACATTTCTGTCACACACTTGAAGTATTCAGCCAATCATAATGCACTGGATAGCTGGCCAATCAGAGCACACCTAGCTGTTCCGCATGATGAACAATAATGTACAGTATGTGGAAAATGTATTTTTTTTTTTTTACCTTAAACCACATAAACACATTGCATTACACCAAGTACACAAAATAATGTTCTTTTTTAGCAACATCATTTGACCCCTTTAAAACACAGATAAATGGCTGATATTTACATTTTCTGCATTTTTGTATAAAGAAATGTTAAAGATAATTTTATTTCATGTGCTGCAAGTGAAACTAGGAATTAAAACAATTTAGGCTAATGTAGAGCATGTCTGTCGCAATAATAAATGCAATGTATTGCCCATTATGTTTATTAAAAAATTTATGTCACAATGTTTTTTTTACATAAAAAGTGTGCCTGTGTCTTTTGCAGCTTCTCATTCATAACATGGTGTAGTGAAGAAGTGCTAGTTCAAATTAAAAAAAATGCTTCTACGAAAAAAGGTTAATCTGCATATACTGTACTGTATGGCCTTGTTTAGGGATCTGTGCCTTTGTGCGTACGGATATCTGACTGCTAAATAGAGATTGTGTTTTTCAGCAATAGTGTGTGTGCACCCTTAATTTACAAAGAAAAGAAGGCCAGGGAAAACTCTGTAGATGGAAAAATCTCCATACTAGTTCTTTGTGCATTTTTGCACTTTTTGTTAGAAAATGTTTATTCACTATTTATTCAAGTTTTTTTTAAGGTTTCTAATATTTTGATACTTAATTTCCATGATCTAAATATTCTTACAAATTTAAAGTTTGTTGTCATTTGGAATTTTGTAGTCCTTCTTGCATTAATATGCTGTTACATAATGATTATATATTCAGTGGCATAAAATGGTCTTTAAAATGACAATAATTTTGAAAGCTTTATTTCTGACTATTAAACTAATTTAGTTTATGCATCCAGTATTGACAGAAACGGATCGATTCAGATGTATCATAATCAAACAGTTTTCAGATATAGAAATAATTTTCTTTTGTGCTCATCTTATTTTCTTTGTCTAATGCACTTAGTACAGCTCAGTCTCTTACTGAATCAATTCAGCTCATGTTTAACATAAATTATCACCTCTTAGGAAAAAGAAATCCATCAAACATGTATGCATGATTAGGATTTTTCAATGTGCAGATCATCAGTGATATCCCATTACAGACGGCAGCTTATGTGCAGCAAATTAACTTTTAGATTAATGGTCCATAACCCCTTTTACCAAATTTGTACAACATGGAGTATAACAGGGCTGCCTCGTCTCCACTCATTGCACATCAAATAAAAAAATTTGACATGAAGAATTGGATTTTTAAAAGACAAAGTTGTAATGGTTACATGTATTGATATGCATTACAATTGGAGATACAGATGCGCTAGTTTATCTTTAGAGCATTGATTCTTTTGCTGAAACAAACAAGATATAAAATAATAGCCTCTATTGATTTAATATAGTCGCTTTGCTGCTGATCCTCCAGCACTAATATAAACATCTTCTAGCGGAACTAAGGAACAAAGACAGAATTTGAAGTAAGCAAACACTCCAAAAATTTTGGCAAAATTGGCACTTAGGGATGCACTATACATGTATACTGGTATTATTATATAGCTATATTATCGTTTTGATAATATTGAATTTTGTAGCCTATCGTTTTTTGAATTGTTGTATTGTTTGCCATGCTCATTTATCCTATTTTTACATAAAGATTATCTTGAGTAAATCTCCAAATAAATATTTATTTGTTATACTGTACATAATTGCAAAGTGCTGCACAGAAATCTCAGACTTGTTAAAGGTCTTGACATCTTTTACCATTTAAAAATGCTTATTTTTGCATTAGAAAAAATATAATCCGACCAGATGAACAAGTTCTTCATGCTCCGTTTTAAATATTTGAATCATCTCCTTCCTCATGCATATTTAAAGGTTCATTTCCAAACAGTGCTTTGAATTATTGCATGGACCAAAATGTGTACCAAATGTCAGCTGACTAATCAGCGATGACTAATTGTTGTTTTCCCTTGACGGCAATGTACTGAAAGCTGTTGTTGGAAACCTATATAGAGATGCAGTAATCTCACTGGTGACACTATATAAAACAAATGTGTCATTTTTATTAAGATAATTTAGGGTGAGATTGGGGTTATGTGAGTTACAGACACACATGTCCCCCCTTTTATCCCAGAAAACCCCTTCAGGCTGCATCAAAAGTACTCTGATTACAGTATTTCTATTTGAATGAAGACACTGTGGAATGTTCTTCATTACCTTGAGGACATGTGTCCCTGAGATCTCCAGCTCGCACATATGCTTGACGGGGAAGAGTCGTTTCATGTGGCTAATCTTAAACCCATCAGACACGACCTGGGCCAGTGCCAGAGTCACAGCTGTGAAATTTACTGGTGTGTTCGGGGAGAGAACGGGGGTAAGAGTGGCCACCGAAACCAGATTCAGCTGTTTGTGGCTTTGCAGCTGTGGTCCATGTGAAGGGGTTGAAGCTCTCCTGGTCTATTATCACTGCTAAAATGTTTATGCTAAAAGGATGGTAAAACCTGTTCATGAGCCCCTCTAAAATCTTTCAGGCCAGACATTATGCTTTCCCCTGAAGTTTGTAGAGCACATGGTATTCAGAATCACAGATGGCAACACCCAGTGTGCGAGAACACGAGATTGAGCCTCTGTTGTTTGTTCTGGTCGTTACACAGCTGGAAACCAAGTCAGAAAGCTGAAAGCATCTAAAGCAGTCGATTCTTTCACTGTAATCTTAACAAGATTTGTCATACGAGTGTATGAGGAGGAAAAAAACATCCCTTGCACTTTCCTGGGCACTTTGCCTGCGTCTTTCATGCCTTTTGAAGACAGACTCTTTAACAACTAACAAGAGTTTGACTTCCTGTGTTCTGTCAGTTCAGTGGCAACAAACTGTCATCTGAGAGTCTGAACTTACATCAGCAAACAAATGAACATGCTATGTACATGCAGCATCACATTACTCTTTCTTAAGATGTTTTGAAAGATCTTTAACACTCGTCAGACTATAGGGATATAGCTGCACACACCCATTTGTGCTCAACTTGACATTAGCTTTATATCAAACTACAGTAACTTGATTTAATCGTTGAAATGGGTTTCCTTAAAGGTATAGTCCCCTATAGTCCACCCAAAAATAAAAACGGTCATCATTTATTCACCCTCAAGTCATTTTAAACCTGTATGACTTTCTTTCTTTTGCAGAACATAGGAGAAATATTGAAGAATGTTGTTAACTAAACTGTTTTATCATTGACTTACATTGTATGAACAAAACAGACTGAGATATTTCTTAAATTATCTTAAAAATTTACTATCTTAAAAGATAGTCATACGGATTTGAAACAACATGAGGGTGAGAATTTACATGACATAATTTTCATTTTTGGGTGAGCACATTTTTATTTTTTTTGTTTAAGAATAACTCAACTTGAAATACTTTATGTAGTGAAAAACTTACATCTACCTATGTTCATTTTAAATAAATAAATAGATAAAACAAGTAAAATCCTTTTTTTTTTAAATATGTGATATCCTTGTAGATTTTTCGAAATATCCAGTTAAATCCTGTTAAATTTATGGTAGAAATTGCAGCATTGGTGGTCAGTAATCACCATAAACAAGTATGGTGTATTGCAAGATACAGTATATTGGTGCCTGCATGTTTTACTTATAACCATACTTCATTTTCAAGTCAAAATCTGCTTTGTATTAAAATGTACTCATAACCACCATAAAAAAACAAGTGGTACAACAAAGCCGCATGATGAATCACTGCAAGTAAAGTAGCCTGTCCGTATAACATCAGGGTAGGGATGTAACTATTCACTCAACTCAGGGTGCGATACGATTCCCGACACTGATTTCACTATATGATTTTCTCACAATTCTTTTTTAACAAAATGACATTTAAGACACATTATAATTGAAAAGGCATTTTTCTTTTAATGCTGCACATGAAATTGAAATATGTCAAAAACAAAACTCAGTGAAAACGAACACCAAATCAAATAAATAGATAACACAAGAAATGTCTTCATATAAACAAACTAATCAGGCACAATATGAATCAGGCACATTTTGCATTATTTTAGCTGCTGACCAAAACATATTCAAGTTACAGCTGTATAATAGGCTTAAATGGGCTTAAAGTGCACAATGTGAGCTTTGATTTGAAGGTATTCTCATCAAAATTGGAGGAAATGTTAATGAAATTACAGCTCTTTAATATGTACCTCCCCCCTTTTTCAAGGGAACATAAGCAATTGGACAAGACTCTAAAGCTGTTTCATGGACAGATTTGAGCTATTCCTTTTATTCTACATCAATTAAGCAGGTAAAAGGTCTGGAGTTGATTCTAAGTGTGCCATTTGCTTTTGAAAGCTGTTGGTGTGAACCTACATCATGCAGTTAAGGAGCTCTCCATATAAGTGAAACAGACAGTTGTTAGGCTTCAAAAACGAAACAAATCCATCAAAAAAGATAGCAGGAGCATTAGGAGTGGCCATATCCTCTGTTTGGTACATTCTGAGAAAAATAAGAACGCACTAGTGATCTCAGCAACATAAAAGGCCTGGACGTCCACAGAGGACAAACAGTGCAGTACAAAAGCAAGTAAAGTTGATCGGGCGGCTCTTCATAGTGCGAATGGATGATGATAAAAAACAAAGCAAAAGCAACAAGGCCGTGTTTACCACTGTGTGGTATCCCCTCTTCTTTGTATAACAGTCTGTAAATGTCTGGGGACTGAGGAGACAAGTTGTTCAAGTTTAGGAATAGGAATGTTGTCCCATTCTTGTCTAATACAGGCTTCTAGTTGCTCAACTGTCTTAGTCTTCTTTGTCGCATCTTCCTCTTTATGATGCGCCAAATGTTTTCTATGGGTGAAAGATCTGGACTGCAGACTGGCCATTTCAGTACCTGGATCCTTCTTCTACGTAGCCATGATGTTGTAATTGATGTTGTATGTGCTCTGGCATTGTTCATGATGTAAAATGCAAGGTCTTCCCTGAAAGAGACGAACGTCTGGATGGGAGCATATGTTGTTCTAGAACTTGGATATACCTTTCAGCATTGATGGTGCCTTTCCAGATGTGTAAGCTGCCCATGCCACACACACTCATGCAACCCATCCATCAGAGATGCAGGCTTCTGAACTGAGCGTCATAACAACTTGGGTTGTCCTTGTCCTCTTTAGTCCAGATGATATGTATAAGTTTCCCAAAAAGAACTTAACATTTTTATTTGTCTGACCACAGAACAAGTTTTTCACTTTGCCACAGTCCATTTTAAATGAGCCTTGGCACAGAGAAAATGCCTGCGCTTCTGGATCATGTTTAGATATGGCTTCTTTTTTTCTAAAACCTATAGAGATTTAGCCAGCAACAGCGAATGGCACGGTGGATTGTGTTCACCGACAATGTTTTATGGAAGTATTCCTGAGCACATGTTGTGATTTCCATCCACAGTAGCATTCCTGTATGTGATGCCAGTGCCGCCTAAGGGCCCGAAGATCACTGGCCTCCAGTATGGTTTCTGGCCTTGACCCTTACACACAGAGATTGTTCCAGATTCTCTGAATCTTTGGATGATATTATGCACTGCAGATGATGATAACCTCAAACTCTTTGCAATTTTTCTCTGAGAAACTCTTTTCTGATATTGCTGCCACTATTTTTCACCACAGCATTGGGGGAATTGGTGATCCTCTGCCCATCTTGACTTCTGAGAGACACCTTCCTTTTTCCTCATAATTTGTTCAGTGTCCCAACTTTTTTGGAATCTGGTTTGTAACATGGAACACCCTAATATACATTACTGATTTTCATTTAATTAAATGGTAATTCATAATTTACAAAACTACATATAATTCAAAGTTACATTATTAAGTGTTTTTCATAAAGATATAAAGTGACTTATAGTTAACCTATTAGCAAGTTATTACTGTAAAATGTTTTTGTTTTTCCTGTGAAGTATTACAAAGCTTTTTTTTTTTTTTGTATATCGTCACTGGGATTTTTTTAATTTGGAGAGGCAAGCTAATATTAAAGCTTAATTTTTTCACATCAGTAAATGAAGAAGGGTAGATGGAGAAATTAGATGGCATGCCCTTATTAGGCCCCATCTTCAGACTTTCTCATTTGAGTGTGATTATATATTAATATGAAGATTTGATTTATTGATATTTTGATTATTATATTATTGGAACTTTTCGTTGTCTTATGAAGCTGTTCCTTCTACTTATGTTCCTTTTGTTCAGTTTGCATCATGTTGATTCCGGTTACACAGATGTCCACATACATGTCAATTATCAACTATATTGTTTTGCCAGAACAACCTTATACAACCTCTGAATGTATCTTGTTATCTTCAAGTACTGTGGAACAGCTTCACTGATTAGCATTAAAGTAAAGAAAAGCTCACCGTATTTCCAAATGCAACTTCCCAGGTGTGTTTGAGAGATGCTCTGTTGTTTATTGGTTTGTTGATTAGACATGAGTTTGAAAATCTGCAGTAATGAACAGTGATGATTATAATTAGCTAAAAAGTAAACAAAAAAAATGGATTTACCTTTGCAAAAGGCTTTTGTCATCAGCAGGAGATCCTCCAGCAACCATAAACCAAGTATCAAAAAGCTTGAAAGCATTGCCTTCTTCTGGTTTAATAAATGAATCTGAAAGTGCCTGTTTCTCTATAGTAATTGTTGTTATTAGGCAGAATGGTTTTGGCTTTATTTGGTCAATCTCTGATGGAAAGTTTTATGAATTTTGATAAAAATGTCTCTTATTTAATTGTATCCGTCTTTTGAAAATGATTATTTTATAAGGCCTGCATAAAAGTGGCTTATAAAACTTTTTATAAAATTAAGTGCAAATAAATGGTTTGCTTTGGTGTGATGATGCAGTGGGTTAACTTTAATCCTTTTTCAGTCTCTTCTCTGTGAATTCTCTGCTTTTCAAATGCCAGTGTGCAAGTGAACCCATGACACCAGTGTGCTTGTGGCCACCTGAACTGATAAAGCTTGAATTTCAGATTCTTTTGAACATTTCTGTAGTTCTCATAACAGCTTATGTGTTTATTTCTATCATTTGAAAACAAGGTTATACTCAAGGAAAAGCCAGTAATAGATAAAGCAGTAGTTCACCCGCAAAATGAAAATTTGCTGAAAGTAAAAAAAAATCACTCTGTTGTCCTCTCACATCAAAATCCAACACTTTTATACAGTTTTTGCTTGAAACAGCATTTGATCTTTGCATATTTCACTCCAATTTCAGACAGAAATACTTTTTTCACTAGAGAAATGGTTTGCGGTTAAAAACATCTCAACGATAAATTTGTTTATTACAAAGGTGCATCTGATCACTCTACAAGATGTTAATTGATGACTTGAGGATGAGTAATTTTTCAGTACTTTACACTCCTGCATATAAAAGTGTACTAAAACAAATGAATGTTTTAGGTTTTTGCTTTTTGCTGTTTGAATTTATCAGTTTTCTAATAGGCAGAAATGTATTGATCTCCAAAGGGAAATTCAAATTAGTAATATCTCTCTTGTTGGCATTGACATATGGACAACCAAGCTTTAATCATACTCCTTTACCTAACCATCTGATCTATCAAAGACAGTAAACATATGTTAAATGAGGCTGAGTTATGTGAATTAAATGGCTAATTTAAAACGTTTTTTTTCTTCTTGTTAAAACAGCATGAAAACTCATTTCGAGTAGCTTAAGATAATTGTGAGAAGGCCAAGCTGAAGACTGATCTTCTAGAAAAACATCTTTACTTTGAGGTTTATGCCATGAGCTTGTGTCAGTGTAAAATGAGCTTTGCTTGCAGTGTTAATTGTTGCCTCTGTTCCTTGTTTTTTTTTTTTTTCGTTAGTGTTCTACCATTTTAAAAGTCAAATGGAAATTTGAGATGACAACAGACATTTGCTTTGCTTTTATCATGATTGGTTCATAAAGCAGAAAATCACTGTTTCATTTTCTAAAGCTTTTTCGGCTCAAGATACTAATGGACTCAGATGCTTGATAGAAGGGTTTTATATTTCCACCCACTTTATTGCTAAGATTTATGCCATAGCTTAGGCTGTGTTTGCCATCCTGCCACACACAGTCTGCTTTAAAGGCTCTCTGATTAAAACTGTGTGATCAACAGGATGGCAGTCATTTTAGGGATCATTCATTAAACATCTCTATTTGATACTCACTCTCATCTGAGACTCTGCTGCCTCAGAGGAAGATTCTTTGAGCATTAGATCCTAGTTAATGTTTCTTTGTGTGCATTATGATCTGGCCTCCAGCAAGTTTTGTGAAGATTTGTAAGCACTTATCCATTTGATCTGTTGTGCTTTAGTATGCAAATTCCATTCATTTTTCCTAAATTCAATATTTTGTATTTCTGGATAGTATTAAATCCATCGATTTTATATGTTAAAAAATGTAAGCATTTCTCTCAGATTAGCCTTTGAAGGACCTTGACCTTGACTTGCGATATTGTTTGCTATCATATCATTATGGAGCACTCTCAAGTGTATCAGCTTGGTATGTAGCTTCACATTCTAACACCTGCAGGTGTGTTTTTAACTAAATGTAACCTCTGTGAGTATTTTATTCACATTTCTCTTAGACATCATATCTTCATCAGAGTCACACTTTTGGCTATCTTTAGTTATCTTAAATGTGTCGTTACATAGCTAAGGCTGGTCTATGCTGTTTGTAAAGACGCAATGCCTGATAAAGGCCAGACTAAA